>NW_004797553.1:578283-580265 GCF_000002075.1 Aplysia californica
TCTCTCTCTCTCTCTCTCTCTCTCTCTCTCTCTCTCTCTCTCTCTCTCTCTGGTCCAAACAATAAGAAGACAAAAAAATAAATACTTTCAGTTTTTCGGAACAAATCTAGGTTTGGGTAGAGTTTAGCAGTGTTAAAAGGTCTTTAAAATGCTAGAAACTGTGGTACAACACAATGATACGTTGGCTCTTATAACTAGACAGGCACAAAAACTAATAGATTATAACCGATAACGAAAGTGTAACGACTGACCACACAAGTTGGTCAAAACAATAAGAAGACAAGAAAATAAAAATACTTTTAGCTTTTCGGAACAAATCTTGGTTTGGATAGAATTTAGGAGTTTTAAAAGTTCTTTAAAGAGCTAGCAACTGTGGCACAAAACAACAATGTGTCGGCTGCTATAACTACATATGCACAAAAACTATTAGATTATAACCAATGTGAATAGTGTAACAACCGACCGAGCAAGTTAGTCAAAACAATAGGAGGACAAAGAAGAAACATTCTTTTCAGCTTTTTATTTTAAAAAATTTGGTTTGTGTAGGATGTAGCCAAAAACAAAAAGCAGCTAATAAATTGCTATCACCTGTTGTATAGTAAAAACATAACAATGTGTTGGCTGTTACAAGTAGGCATGCAAAAAATGTAATGGATAATACGGAAAGTGTAACGACCGACCACTCAAGTTTGTCAAAAAAAATATTTTATAAAAAAAGACAAAGAAATAAAAATGCTTTCAGCTTTTCAGAACACATTATGTAGGTCAAAACAAAAGGGGCGCCAATGACCCTCCGGTAGACCCGCCTTACCACAACACCTCTTGTCCATAGGCTACTTCCTCCAGTCATTGTTCGTTGATGAATTAAGGTAATGTTTTATTATAGGCTTGTAATATAATATACTATACTGTTTGACATCACGGTTGGCACAACTTTCAAACGAATTTCCTGTGACAACAGAAATCTGACGGTTATGGGAAGTCGAAGAGCATAATAATATAATATAAGGAGATCAAATCAATATTATAATTTAATGTAAACGAGGCGTGATTGTTGTATTATCGTAATATGATTTTAATACCCTTTCGGTTGCATCCAATTCTTCCTGCTTATTCAAATGGGTCTTTAAAAAAAAAATAAAAATCGGTGAGTAATCTAACTCTTCCTTGACACTGCAGACAAAGCTTGCACATATAAAAATTTAAAAAAAATAAAAACATTGTGAGAGAAAGTGGAGTAGCCCAATATATTAGCCCATCAAATAACTTAGCTAAAATGTATGAGAAATGGGTACCCCATTGTTTAAGAGAAAATTGAAACACGTGGCTACCTACTTTGTGCTTGCAAGCTTTCAGACAGATGGGGTCAATGCGAGCGTGCAAGTCAATGCTGGAATCAGCGAGCTGAAGGATAACGATCACTGTTCTTCATTTTATTCAGTTTTTATTTTTAGTAACACGTGTCCGTCCATGTGTTGCTTTCTGCAGAGTCCTCCTTTTATCTTGAGTATGGCCTCGGCGTTGGTGGCCTAGTGGTTAGGCTCTCGGACTCGCAACCGTAAGGTCGTGGGTTCGAATCCCGTCAGGGGCCCGACGTTGTGTCCTTGGGAAAGACACTTTGCTCAAATTTTCCTCACTTCACCCAGGTGGAAATGGGTACCCGGCTACAGACAATGAACGATCTTGTCAGTTTGAGTGTTTGGGGGCGTGAAATCCGCAGCTTGCACTGTATACTTCCGCGGAAGCCGAGAATGTTTCTGAGTGCTCTCCTCAGAGGGTCTGCTGGGGCAATAATAGTTGTAAAGCGCATAGAGCAAGCTCTTGAGCATGGGTATGCGCTATATAAATGCAATTATATTCTTATTCTTATTAATCTCTTTCACTGCCTGTGATCTATTGTTCTGTTCTCGGATACCAAAAACGGCAGAAGTGTGGTCATTGTTGAGGTCATTAGCCCGCTTGCTGACGTCGGGTTTTTTTTT
>NW_004797553.1:580432-583639 GCF_000002075.1 Aplysia californica
CCTCTACTTCTTGTGTATGTTTGTCACTCTCTTGTGACACGCTTTTTCTGGGGTGCCTTGATTTTGATAGTCGAAGCAGACTTTGAGCTGTTGAAGCTAGAGAGGTGAGTAGAATAGGCCTGATTCTCTGTAAGGACTTCTCTGTTGACATCCACCCCTTGGCGCTCATATGACATTATGCAGTGCGAGCGCCGTAAAATCTCTACTAAAACAAACAAGAGTCCAGTGACATTCTCAGGGTATCTTTGAAGCGCATTTTATGGGCCAGTTTTACTTTTACACTTCTCTTTTTGTAAGGTTAAACAGCTCAGAGTGGAGACAGCTTTTGGGGATTTACAATGTATTCTGCATTTTCTTGCAAGGCTCGCCCAGCTGGTGATATTTAGTCCTTTTGCTAATACAATTGGTCGCTTTTAAGCACAGAGGGGCTACCCGGTATCCCGAAAAATGCTGTATTGAGAAAATCAAAGGTGAAGTTTTTGCCTCTAGTTCAGTTTCTTTAAAAGACAAGGAGAGTTTTCTCAAAAACTAAACAAATTTGCACATTAATGAAACCAAACTTCTCCTATAGGTAGGGCAATGCCCACTTTTGGAGTAGGTCAAAGTTTCTGGAAACCCCCAAAATCTGGGTTAGCCCGCTTGTCCAAAGACCAATTATAAACCTATATTCCCACAAGAGAAAGAAACATTTTATAGCGATGATTCATCTTTGAGTTTGAGCCATGGCATTCCACCAGTCTGGACACACAGTGTGGTGATTATTATTCAAAGCTTGAGTGTCCCTTGGAGCTGCAAATTGTTCTGCAGTAATATCCAAGTAGAAATTATGTACTTCTCAATGATATAAAATGTTTTAAGCCTAGAACTTTAAAAAAAGACCCAAAAAACCCCCAAATTGCCATACAGGCGGAAAAATGTCAGTTTCTTCGATTTCACTATTTTGACGAGTGCCTGATTACTCATTTACCTTGCTTTGATTTGGCACAATTTTGTCAAGTCTGATTTTTTAGGGTCAAATTTGAGTGACCAGATCTCAGTCGTCTCTTAAAATACGAAATATTAATGTGTCAGATGATGCAGAAATATTTTACCTTTGTTTAAATTGGTACGCTGAATGGGTAGGTAGTGCAAGGCTATAACACTATGAAAAAAATACTATGATTGGGGTGATTACATTTTCAACCTTCTTTTGGCCACCACTGTATAAAACAATAAACTTACAAAATATCACAAGAGAACTCCAGGACAAGTTGGCTGTGTTCAACTTTTATTGAAAATAAACGTTCACATATACCGTACACACGTTTCTCCAGTCTTTCTCTTGCAACATGTCAGTGTTTCAATAGTTGAACTAATTATCCACAAATTCAAAATACACTACGTTCATGGACACATGAAGAATGAAATCATGGCTGTAATGTTAAGGAGGTTTAATCAAAATGTTCTCTTCATCCCAGTTCACCATTATACTTGTGCAGTAACTTCACATTTGCCATAAAACTGAGTTTGTCCAGTGGTCAATAGATTGTAAAACAAAATCAAAAGATACCGAACAAAAATATATTTTGTCGTTCTGAAAGCAAGAGATCACAGAGGTAACAGTGATAGAAAAATTTAAATGACAGCATCACCCAGTTAAACTGACGTAACGAGACACCTTGAATCATAGTAAATCTGTCCCCATGGTTTTATGCACCCCGCATAATTTACCAAAATTTGATCATTTTTTGCATAATTTCTGATTATTTTCCATCATCATTCTTTGATAACCCCCAGAATCGCATAATTTCATATTTTTGGGCTCAGTTTGCATAATTTCAGAATTTTCCTTCCATAAAACGATGGGGACAGGTAAACTAAACACACACCACCCCCCCAACCTTTCCCGTATAATAAGAATAAACAAGGATATGAAAGGATCAGACTACACCACAAAGCTCATACAGTCAAGCTGGAGTCTGATCACTTTCTCAAGTTACTGAAATGTTTTAGCAACCTATTTTCAAATTCATTTCTTACTTTTCTTGCCAAATGAATTCAACATTAATTTATTAAAATTTTCAAGAAACAGGTAAGAAACCATTTGACTTTCTTGAACAATGAATGATATTTTAAACCAATGAAATATATATATACAGAGCTAACAAAAAACGCGGGACAAAACTCATAAGTCTCCAACACAATTACGCAAACACTCCTCCCGAGAAACTTCCGTTTTCTTCCTCACATGCACAATTCTCTCCACACCGACCATTGTCATTCACATAGAGGGGAAGAAAATACTCAACCCACCCCTCCCTTCAACTACACCTCTCCATCTCAGCCCCTCACCTCCTCCTCTTTGCCCAATCCAACCCTTCAGCCACAATACACCTACACCCACCCTTCAGTCACCCCCACTATTTCAACCCCCACCCCAGTACGCCACAAATACACCCCATACACCTCCCTAACTTCCTCTTTAAAAAAGAACGAGCCTTAATTAATGCTCATTGTTAATAAGCGCGTAAAACGCAAAAAGGTGCCAGGCTGCTAGTATGCGAAGCTCTTCCCTAAGTAGGTCAATAATAAAGATGGACAATAAAGATCGAAGCCCCACTTCTACCCCCCCCTCTCTCTCTCTCTCTCTCTCTCTCTCTCTCTCTCTCTCTCCCCTGGTTGACCCCGTGGCGAGATGGCGCGGTTGTATAGGCGGCTGGCTGTTTTGTTGTCTTAGCCTAGATCCCGCCGTCAGCGCCCTGGAATGTCCTGCTGTGACCGTCATTGCGGAGTTTTACTACCGTAGCGGGTGGTTGGCGGGTGCTCTGGTGTAGCTCGCTCCTTCTTTCCTATCAGACATCTGTCTTCCTTATCTCGCCTCTTTTTTTTCTTCTTCTTCTTCTTTTTTTTTTTTTTTGGTTTACTTTACCCTGTAGTGATGCTTATGGTATTTAGAACACGTAGAACATGGCCAATTTGTGTTGCAAGTGCCGCAAAATACTTTCAAAAACTAAATTGAGCCACGTGGTCTTTGTGCGTGGCTCAGGCCGGACTCAGGTGGCCTAGTTACTGGACACAATACATCCACAGCACTAAGGACAGGTCGTCAGAATGAACACTATTGTACGGATTGCTTTTTCCTTATGCATTTAATAATCTCTCTCTCTCTCCCTCTCTCTCTCTCTCTCTCTCTCTCTCTCTTCTCTCTCTCTCTCTCTCTCTCTCTCT
>NW_004797553.1:583739-586239 GCF_000002075.1 Aplysia californica
CCCCAAAAAAAAGAAAAAAACCCAAAAGAAAATCTGTTTTATTTAAAGACGACAGTATGCAGCATGGCCCCCAGGCACTGCACAATGTTCTTGGTCATGACCACATTCACTTCCTCCTCCAGGTGGCGTTTGGGGTCCTGTTTGCCCACGTGCTTGATCGCCAGCTGCTCCGGAGTCATAGTCTCCTCCTCTTCAAGTGCCTGTAGCAGTTGGAAAAAAAACCAAAAGCAAAGTTTAGTATTTTTAGAAGAGGTTTTACGGTGCTCGCAACTGCATAAGGTCATATGAGCGCCAGAAGATTAGAGGTGTTACAAGAGAGTAACAAACACAAAAAAGAAGAAGGGGAGATAAGGAGGATAGATGTTTCATTGGAAAAAAAGAAACAAACCACTCTTGCCAACCAACCACACAAAAGCGAAAAAAAAAGACATTGAGACATTTTCCACAAGAATGGCCAATTACAATTTCTTTATTGTAGTGTTTTGCAGTACGTCAAAGTCATCATCGGTGTTAAAATGTCATGTCAAGTCACAACCCTCTTTTAATTTAAAAAAAAAAAAAGAACGCTGTAAAAAAGGTCAAACATAAGGCAGTATTTGAAAAAAAAATTCTTGTTCATTTATCACATCTAAAAAACAAAACATAAAGAGATGACAATACTTTGTAAGTCTTGTTTTTTTCCACAAAAAAAATCAAGCAGCTAGAGTTAAATCTACACTCCGACAAAAAAAATAATTGTTTTTTTGTTTGTTTTGTTCAGGGTGTCCAGCAATATTTGCTGAAAAAATTTACTACCTGGAAAAAAAAAATACTACCCAGCAAATCCCACACCAGTCCGAAAAAGGGAGTTCATTTGCACCATCATTAACATATATTATCATTAGGCCTACATAATATATCATATGGAACGAAAATAACATGCAACAAAGTCATCCATTTTCCAGGGGCGTGTTACATAACACACACACACACACACACACACACACACACACACACACACACACACAACATATGTCAATGTTGAACTGGGGTCCTGTTTGACTAGCCTAAGTATTTCAGTGAGTTATAAATTTTCCTCTCATTATTATATTATATTAAAAAAAGAATCCTGCTTTGAGCGTTCGGAAGGGCCTTGAACAAGAATTTCGACTGTGAAGAACCAATGTGGGTGTCATGACTCATAATATTATGAACATGAAAGGCACAAATTATTGCTCAAACTCAATAACTTGAATGGCCCCAGTAGACCCATGAAGTGAGATAGTTGTAAGAACTGAGGGGGGGGGGGGGGGGGGGGGAGAGATGCAGAGACAATGAAAATTTGCCAGCCTTGAACAGAAAGCTACAATATTGTTATAACTTACTATCACCCATACAAAGTTTTTGTCCTCTGGTGTTGCCTGTAGCACCCCCACCCCCTCCCCCGAGTGCATCTTTTAAAGAAATCAATAATCCCCTATCCCATTCCGTAGTCCTAGGCCTATACTTCGCAACGCTCAGACTTTGAATGAACTTTGGCGACCCAACAACAAACGCCGGTGCTCACGCGCGCACAGGTTCATTGACCGGTCACGATGGCGAGCCCGACAATCGAAAAATCAGACGACGCTTGTACTTTCTCCCCCCCCCCCCATGTGACAATGACAGCACAGAGACGAGTCCGAGAACTAATTACAGTTTATTTGCGTGGCGGCACAGCGTTTAGACAGATCAATATATATATTATATTATATATTATATATATCTATATCTATACTGCACAACCTGCATGTCACAAATGTTGCGTTAGTTATCAGTCTATCACCGGCTTATTTCTGAAAGCGAAAGTAGATCTTGATTTTCCCGATCGAGCCTCGGTGTCACGCACACTTTCGCCTGCCGCCATAACTGGCTTTTTGCGTGAAACGTACTCTCGGACGGGGAAAAGGAGAACGAATATTATATCACAATAGCGACCGGCTAAAACGGAGTCATGTACCACGGCTAGGGTTCAATGAAGCCTGTTTTGGCTTCATCACTCCCTACGCAGATTAATTTACGACCGTTTACCAAATGTTTACTACCTTCAAGGCGCATTTACTACCATTTACGACCTTTGCGACCAGAGCGCCGAATTTACGACTTTTTTACGACTTTACGACTTTGCTGGACACCCTGTTTGTTTTAGTAGACGTTTTATGGCGCTTGCAACTGCATTAAAAATAAAAAAGTACACCGGTTCAATCGGAATGGTCTGAATATGTACAATAATTCAACTGATTTAGATTATCAAAACAGTGCAGAAAAACCTACAGCCGACATAATGAGCCACTAGAATTTCACATCTTTTACGATAAGTCACGCAATACGGCAAATAAACTAGTGTATTTCCGCCTAATTTACGATCAGTTGCGTACGAGTGACAGAAATAGAATTCTTTAAAATAATAGGATTTTATGAAAATCTGATCTCGGTTTTTCAATGGGAAAAATAAATTCAAAGGGCTTCGCTTTTATTGGAG
>NW_004797553.1:591239-602684 GCF_000002075.1 Aplysia californica
CACTTGTCTAGAACAAAAACTAAGGCACAGAAATTGATCATTCTAACGCGGATTAAATCTCAAGACATTGACCCTTTAGTACATCTGCGTGATGGTTTGCTATGTGGGAGGGGGAAGAAGTTATATCGTTTTAAACATAGTCAAAAATGCGAACTTCCTAACCGACACCGGCAAAGTCGCTTCAGGGCTCATTAACCCCGTGACCCCGAGCCGGGGAGCTCAAGCGGGCTGCTGAGTCACGCGAACTAAAAGTAACAGAATCGGGCGAAAAGTGACGCCGTGAAGCATGCGCAATGTGATAAGTAAGTAGATGTGTATGTGTGTGTGCGTGCGTGCTTGTGGTGTGGACCGGTTGGTGTGCATGTGTGTGCACATAAGTGTGTGTGTGTGTGTGTGAGTGTGTGCGTGCCCGCGAGTGAATATTGTTCGTACATGCATTTATGTAAAGCGCCTAGAGCTGTGTTCATACGGGAGTGGCCGCTTTAGAAACGATCTTCACCATAAACATACAGTTGAGTCTGCTCCAACAACCAGTACAAAAGACCACTCTCCCTCACAAGAAAGTTGGGTTTTTCTTTTCCAACATTATAACTACACTGTCCAAGACGTCCATCTCAGGGAGGCCTACCACCCAGCTTATATTTCAGTAATCAACAAATAAGAAATAAGTAATCTTGCTTAAAAATTTGTAATATAGCCTTAGACAGTGTTCTTCTCTGGGGTGTTGGTGACAGAGGTTCTAACCAAGCATAAATGTAATGTAAAGGCATGATGAAAAAAAATCTTGCTGGGCTTATCCTTGTCCAGTTTTTTTTTTAATGAAAGGGGAGAGGGGGGATTGTCAGAGTGTGTTTGTGGTTACCTACTGCTTGCAAAAAAAAAAAAAAGAAAACCTTTGGAACTGCAGAATGCTTTTAGCCTTTAGTAAGAGTTTCGCGGCACTTGCAACACAATAAGGTCATATAAGTGCCGAAGATTAGAGGTGTCACAAGAGAGTAACAAACACAAAAAAGAAGAAGGGAAGATAAGGACGATAGACATTTGATAGGTAAGAGGAAGCAAACCACATCAGAGCACCCGCCAACCACCTACAACTACAGAATGCTTCACAAGCCTTTGACCCCGATTGAGCATCATAACACACCAAGCCACACACCCACAATAGCTAATAGTCTCAAGTTTCAAACAATGATCCAGTTTCAAAATTTGCTCATGAGTCTTGCTATCACCCACAACACAAAAGGGCAGGACTTTTCTAACACCTAGTCAACCTAATGTTTGCCTTACTCTTGGCTTTGGTACTTCTAAAGTTTAATAGTTTTTCTGAGGGCAAAGGGTCACTGAGTGACTACAATGGCTCAGAAGACTGTCCGAATCTGGTAGTTTCCATCCGTTTATTCCAGTGGGTTGGGGGTAGCAGGAATCTTTCAAATAATCGGAATCAGGGGAATTACAATTTTTGTTTTAGTAAGAGTTTTATGGCACTTGCAACACAATAAGGTCATATAAGTGCCAAAGATTAGAGGTGTTACAAGAGAGTAGCAAACACAAAAAAGAGGAGAGATAAGGACGATAGATGTTTGATAGGGCAGAAGCAGCGACCCCCCACCAGAGCCCCAACCAGCCACCGACCCCTGACCATCAGACCCCAGACGGTAGGAGGCACGTGGCGAGCAGACCGACCTGTATGGAAGGCTTGTTGAGATGTCCCAGGTTGGAGGTGGTCTGCCGGGGCTCCTGTCCCAGAGCCATCATGTTAGGGTTGATCAGACGGAACGCATCGATTACAACCTAGGAAAAAAGACAAAAAAAAGTTGTTTTTATTTTAATATCAGGGAAATGTGGCTTTTTTGAGAGCATCCGAGGAAAGGAATGAATGGAGAACCATGATCGCCGATGTCTGTTGCAGATCTGGCACTGGATGAATGAATAATAATAATAATAAATAGCATTTGTATAGTGCATATCCCCACTCGAAAGCAAGCTATATGAGCTTTACACTATATTATTATCCCAGCAGACCATAGAACACTCGGAAACATTCTCAGCTTCTTGGGAAGCATACAGTGCAAGCAGCTGGTAAAGCGCTCAAACACTAACAAACTGTCAAGATCTTTCACTGTCTATAGCTGGGTACCAATTTTCACCTGGGTGAAGTGGGGAAAATTCATGTAAAGTGCCTTTCGCAAGGATACAATGTCGGGCCTGCGGCTCGAACCCCCGAACCCGCAACCTCACGATTACGAGTCCGGTAGCCTAACCGCTAGGCCACCACAATGTTTTTTTCATGCAAATCTGCATACATACTGCATGCTAATTTTCACAGTGTTTCAATCATTAAACCTCACAGAAACCGCATTGTAAAGTATTGCGAGCTTGACTTTCAAGGGAAGGCCTAATAGCAGTTACCGTATGTTCTAATTCTTTTACTTTCAGGCATGCATAAACCACTTATCATCCAGGTAGTACCTTTGCGTCTTACAGTAAAACATTCAAACTCTGAGGCAAGGCCAATTTCAACACAATGCTGAGGACAAGTAACTGACAACCACCTCCCTCACGATACTTTTGATAAACATACTGAAACCATGATGTACAAAAATTCATCCTAAAATCATGTGACAAATTTTTTACAAACTCAATATTTGCCAGGCACTGGTGATGGTAAAGAACATAATGTGGAAACTGTTTAAAAAAATATTTTTTAATGAATAAAAAAGGAGCACAGTTGTTCAATTGAATCTCATCTGCATGCACCTTCCACTGTCTCTTAGAAAACATAGATGAATATTAAGCGCAAAGTTTAAAGCTTCCATCTTGGAATCAAGCTCATTTAGGGAAAAAAACTTTGATCCGTTATGTAAGTTCAGCCTTGACACAGCCTCTTCTTCAATTAAGGGCTAAAACTAAATAAGATATACAAATTTTTGCTGACTTGAGTTTAGTTTTATGGCACTTGAAACACAATAAGGTTACAGGTGCTGAAGACTAGAGGTGTTACAAGAGAGTAGCAAACACAAAAAAAAAAGGATAGACAAGGACAATAGATTGATAGGAAAGAATAAGTAAACCATACCAGAGCCCTAGCCAACTACTCACTTTGCAGACTTTCTAAAATGAAAATGAAACTGAAGAACATTTATAACATGTATATTGGGCCTGTGTCCATCTACCCAAATGCTATTCTGAAGAAAGCAAAAGAGCTTATACAAATGTAATTTCAGACAAGTATCCATAACTAAGGGATTGTGACCAGACAGTGACAGCACACACCAAAGAAGTTATATATATATGTATAATACTAGAGCTCGCAGCAGCGACGTCCCACCATATAACCTCTTCGGAACACACTAAAGTCTTACCTTTCCTTTCACACTCTGAATGGGGTCAACGACCACGGCCACCGCCCGCTCCGACAGAGCTTCAAAACTCTGCTGTGTGTTGATGTCCACACCTGAGAGCCAGCAGCCGAAGCCAGGATGGGAGTGGTACCAACCCACCACCATTTCCGGCCTGTGGAGACAAACAAACGAAAGCCATGTTCAATATTCATATATTTAGAATAAATAATACCATGACGATCCTTCCCCCCTCTACACATGCAAATTACCAGAACACCACAGAATCTCAAGGCTCTGGTAAATAAAACCCATAAATTTCAGTTCTTATTAGAACCTGCACCAGCAATATACTCATCTTGAACAAAACTTCATTTACATAGTATCGTCTTCAAGACTGAATAAAGAAAAGAAAGCAAAAAAAAAAGTCTAGCACACAGAGCGAAACTGGCAGGATGTAGAAATCTTTCAGTTAAGTATGAATTTCCCAGCGTAGATGTTTCAAATACAAAGAATACAATAGAATAGGAAAAATTTCAGGACTTGTATGTATTATCTGTTCAATGTGCGTGTATCATTATGTTCATACAAATCTATAATATGTAGAAACACATCAAAATGATCCAAGTCCTTCATCACTCTACCACGGCAGTAGTGTTACCATTTTTACAAACATTTTCACACCCCTTCCCTTTTCCAATTTTCCTAGCACAATCTACAAATCTTCAGTAAGATACTGTCACCTGTATCATTCCTCCTCCGCAGCCAAAATATGCAATTTTAATTCACATGCTTTAACCACAACAAACAACTCACTCTTATTCAAAGCACACGCAATTCTGACAAGATGCTTATTCGTTGAATAAAACAAAAAATCAGGTTTGGTCTTTCTATCAAGAAAAGGAAAAGTACACACACACAACAGCTCAAGAATCCAAACCCTTAGATATTTTCCCAAGTTATCTGGTCTGACTACCAAACCAACTGAATGATCAACTGGGTACCTTCCCGTCTGTCTGAGCATGTCCAACATCTTGGCTTGAAACACAGGATCCACAGCTTCAACACTTACACCCTGAACATGAAAATATATTAAAGTTTTAGAATACTTTGAACCGTAAACCATTAAAAAATCTTACCAGTCGTTAGTCTAACATGTAAAAGTACTACTACTAAATATATATTCTAAAGACAAAGTTGTACTTCGTATACTTTTTAAAAAGGAATCTTAAAAAGTTAAGAATATTAATAACTGCGTTTATTCAAAACATGTGCGGATGAATTTATTTTTATTTTTTGTAAAAGAATTTTTTACATGTATTATTTCACAGCTTGTAGCTGCTAAGGGTCTTGTTCTCATACTTTGGACAGCAAGAAACATTATAAAAATGAGACAACCAATAAGATATAATTTGCAATTTCACAAAGATGGAAACGAAGAGCCTTAAACGTGAACAAGAAAACACCAACTTCTCAGCACTTTTAGCTTATATCTTTAAAGATGCAGATATCATGTTTTCAAAATCTCATATGCCTTATCTTTAAGAAAAGCACAAAAGGACATTTTAATCAGAAGCAGGAAAGGTAAGACAGAAATTATAATTAAAGAGACTAGAAGGGAGAGGAATGTTGACCCTGGTTCACAGCTCAAATAGATTTGATATCAAAGAAGCATCATATCCATCAATGGTGTGTAAAATATGCAAATTGCAACTGTCCAAGAGTAAAACGACACATTAAAAAAAAGGGAATAGACACCGGATTGAAAATCATATGATATACTTGGGTAATTTTTTTAACGTTATTTCGTCTGTGTCAAATTTATAACAGTGAATGTCAAGCAGTATTCAATTACAAAACTACTGAAGCATCAAAATTAACAGAAAACAAGTAAGGGGCACGCATCAATAGTTCCACCGATGACAAAATCTATTGAAGAAAAATGATAACACTACTTTTCACATTAGAGACTTTACCGTTCCTGACTGGGGCATGGCGAAAACATCAATGACGCGGACTGTGTAGTCGTCAACAAATTCACCAAGCATCAAACCCATCACTTCCATAGGAACACCAGCACGGCCATGCTTCAGCATCTGACCAAGATGAGAGACACACACACACACACACCATATGAAAGCAGCCAACACGTACATGTATGATATATACACACACACAAATAGCAATAAATCACTGACCCTCCCCCCCTCCAAAAACCCCCCCTGTTTTTTAATTAATTCTGTTCACATCATGCAACCTGCTGCTATTTCAAGAAATACTTCGACCCAAATTTTATTTCCCCAACTCTGCAGCTCTGACCATTTTCTGGAGATTTTCCTTCATTACCAATACAGAAAACAAGAAAAGTCATGATAAACAGCCATCAATTCTGACCACATAGGTGCACCAAGCAGTCCTTACCTTCAACAAGGCCAGAGATGAGATGTAGACTTGTTCTGCAGTATCCACGACTGGAACATCAGTGGGAGGGGTACCCTGCACAACAGTCAAATTTCACACATTGGATTTGGTCATATAAATTAAGCAGTCCTTCACACACCAGACTAAAAATTTGTATCCCTACTGCGGGTAAAGAGGAATTAATTCAACCATTTCTGACGATAGTACGCATGTCCACTGATCTGTAACAAAACAAGAGGGACAACTCGATGTGACGCCGAAACTGATGTGTCCCTTCTGTTTTTCCTTATAAGATAAGATGAGGTAAGTATAAGATAATACTTTATTATCCAAGAGGGAATCTTTTCTTGGGTGTACAGGACCGTAATTTTTTTTTCTCTTACAGGAGAATAAACGCATAAATATATATAGCATATTCACATTTGTACTAAACTGTTTGTAAATAAAAATAAAACAACTGCATTGTCGGAAGGATTTCCGTAATTTGTGACCACCCCAACAAACGCAATAAAGAAGAGACCTAACCCTCCTAATCTCGACCCTACCCCTTACCCAAACCCAAACTCTCTATTCTATCCGCTCTATTCTTCATAGTCGTCGCTCATTACGGAATTCCTCCCGTACTGTCTTCAATTTCCACACATAAAAGCAGTTTCAAGTCTATTTCAGCAAGAGCAATAGTTCATCAAAAATAGCATAAAGTGTCTTTCCATAATTTCAAATCGACTGCTTAGTGTAAGAGTGCGCCATAAATGGTTGCTTTTAAGGACAAGCGGGCTAACCCAGATTTCGGGGGCTTCCAGAAATCTTGACCGTCACCTAAAGTGGACATTGCCCTACCTATAAGAGAAGTTTGGTTTCATTGGTGGGTATTTAGTTTGACTCTCCTTGTCTTTTAGAGACACTGAACAAGGGGCAAAAACTTTACCTTTGATTTTCTCAAAACAGCATTTTTCGGGATATCCCCTTGAGCTTAAAGGCGACCAAATATGTCATACTGAAGTAACATAAGACAGAGTCTTTGAAAATTGGGCAGTCTAAATGTCAATTTCATTCAGGAGATTCAACCTTTGTCAGTGCTGTACTTTCCATTGCTCCCTTTAATAAACGCTCTAAATCACCAGTTTTGTAAACATTGTCTCATCAAACTTTTCATGAGTACTTTGAAGGGAAAAAAAGGAGGGTTGGAGGGTGAGTGTTAAAATTACTTAGGTCCTGATAAGTAAAGAGATTCAACACATTTTCTTGTTCATCAACTTTTAGGGTTGAGAGGATGAGAGACTAAAGTTAAAAAGATAATCTGTAAGAAAGCAAACAAATTTATGAGGCATTACCTGGCCCAGGCCTGGGACTCTACCACCTAAACTCAGCAAACGATCCATTTCAACTAGTATAATATCTGGAAAGAGAAACAAAGTCAAAATAAAAATTACACAAAAATTAAAAGAAAATTTAAAAAACACATGACATGCACAAGAACAAATACCTTCTCTTCTCAAAATACAAAAAAAAATGACTTTCCACAACATTTTTATCATAAAAGGCATTGAGCTTTTTAATTGAAAATAAAATTAAAGGCCAGGCTATGCATTTTAAAAAGTCTTTATTTATTTAGCCAAAATATCTACCTTTCAAGTTATTGGGCCGATCAGGGAGTTTTATTGGGCGCTTTCTGTGGATTTGCGCGATTGGATCCATAGAATGTGCAACAATCCATCAATTGTTGCGCATGTTTTTGATTGGTGTATCACGCAGCGCTTTTTGTGGATCTGTAGAATGCGAAATTCATCTAAGATTTTACACGAGTGTCGAGTGTTCCATTTTTCTGCTTATAAGTAAGGTGTTTAACATTAGATGAGCGTCCATAGAATCTATCTATATTGTTGACATTGCACGCAGCAGAAGTTACGTCATACTTATGACTAAATGACGCATTTGGGGATCTACAAAAGGCGCAGCAATTGATGGCAACAATATTAAAAAACAAAAAACACACATAGAATCTAGATTCTAAATGCAAAACAGTAACATAAAGTGCGGACCATTGCACAGCGAGACATAAAAGTAGTTCCGGCTTCGTTCAGTGTTGGGTCCACAAGTTGAATCTTACTGGTAAGGCTAGATCTAGACCTGCATGTGAGCCTCAAACAGATTGTCTGAAAATTTTGCACCCCCCCCCCCACAAATAAGAGCTTAAATTTGTGGGTGTCATAAGGAAGGACTTTTCAGAGTAACGAGCGACCACCCCAACAAACACAATAAGACACCTTAGAACCCTAACCCTACCCCAAAAAAGAACCTGCAACGGGCCTCATGTAAAAAGGCCAGCACAAGTCCAAAATGAAAAAAACCCACCCAAAACCCCACTCCAAAACAAACAAAGAGCATGCATAAATGGCCTCATCTACATTGCTACAATAGGATTTGATACAAGTAATAAAATTGGAATATGAATCCTCCCATATATAGATCTAGTAATCTAAATAAATCTAGATCGAGATCTTGTAGAACAAGTGAATAGGAATAGGCCTTGAACTAGTAATCTGCATCCGATTCCGAATAGAGGGACTCAGCCGAGTATAGATTCTATAAATAATTCACGCACCTGATGAAATGCTTTTTACCAACATTAATATTACAGCACAACCTATGGTACGGTTTGACACAATAGAATTGGAATATGAATCCTCCATTGAGGACTATAATGATCTATAATATAAATCTAGATCTAGATCTAGATTCTATTAGAACAAGTGAGTCGGACTTGAATGAATCCACACGATTTCAACAATTGAATTTGTCAACAAACGAAATTCAAAATGGCCGCTCGAGCACGAAACTGAAAGTAGATAATTTAGGTCGTCGTCATTTTTCGTATTCGCATTTCTACTCAGGTTCCGACAATTATGTCGGAAACGCCGACGTCGGCACGAAAACGAAAGTGCCGACAAAGCCGACGGGAGAAAAGGGGGCGCTGGCAGTCGGCCAGGCCTCGCACTTCGCATTGACTGATACAGGTGGGCCTAGCAATAGCATCGGCCGGCTTGCGGGTCGGATCGCCATTGTCGGATTTCAGACGATTGTCGGCAAACATCATGAACATGCAGGTCTATAGATCGGTAAATTTTTACTTTCACTCTCGCACACAGATGCACTCTTTCAGGGGTCAAACTGAAGTACTGTTTGCTGCAGATCACACATAGAGCCACTAAAACTATCGCAAATCAATTATTTTCAAGACAATTTCAAATCTAACTGTAAAATATCAAATAATGGGTAAAAACAGGGGGGCATGCCCCCATGTAACCCCCCAGATTTTCTTTTACCCCAGTGGGGCGAAAGTGGCTATTCTCACCCGCCCGGAAGTTCTCGCAAGATCTACTCCTCCCCTCTTCTCTCTCTCTCTGTCTCCTTCTGAATACTGTCTATCGGTGTGGACGATCAAATTGACCAAAAACAAAGTTAAAAAACGATGTTAAAACACAAAAGTAAATTAATTTGGTTGTCTACAAAGATGCTACGGCTATTTAACTTTTCGAACCGAGCCGAACTACGCGGGTCGCCATTTTGTTTTGCCCGGAAGTTCTCGCGCTACTCCTCTCTCTCTCTCTTTCTCTCCACTGCCCACAGACAATTGTACGCTTTTAGTAGGCTACAGTTGTAATGGAACGTTTGTTCACAGCACAGAATTCTACAATTTTTCTGTTATCACAGTAGTGTAGAATTCTGTGGTTTAGGGTGAACGCAAAATTTGTTGGCCTAGACCTAGATCGGCACTTTTTCGGTAGTTCCCACCCCGCAATTGTTATTCACGGGTTTTGGCCCCAAGAGTAGGGGGGTTTCAGGGGGGCATGCCCCCCTGAATTTTACCACAATTTAATGTTTTGTTGTTGTTAGGTTTGATATCTTAGCTCACCGCGAATCAAACGTATAGATCTAGATCTAGAAGTAGGTCAGGCTCAAATAAGGGGGGTGGGAACTACCGAAAAAGCACCCCTAGATCTAGATCTAGGCTATAACGGGGAACGTGCACCGGGTGAGAATATAGCCAAAAGACTCGCCTGCACTATTCTCACCCCGGGTGAGAATAGAGGTGGCCAGTGGGGCAGGCCCCCCTGGAACCCCCCGGCCGATTGGTCCAAAGCACGTCTATCTCGGTTAAAAACAAGAAAGTGGCTATTCTCACCCGCCCGGAAGTTCTCGCAAGATCAACTCCTCCCCTCTTCTTTCTCTCTCTGTCTCTTTCTGAATACTGTCTATCGGTGTGGACGATCAAATTGACCAAAACAAAGTTAAAAAATGATGTTAAAACACAAAAGTAAATTAATTTGGTTGTCTACAAAGATGCTACGGCTATTTAACTTTACGAATTGAGCCGAACTACGCGGGTCTCCATTTTGTTTTGCCCGGAAATTCTCGCGCTACTCCTCTCTCTCTTTCTCTCTCCACTGCCCACAGACAAAATTGTACGCTTTTAGTAGGCTACAGTTGTAATGGAACGTTTGTTCACGGCACAGAATTCTACAATTTTTCCTCACAGTGTAGAATTCTGTGGTTTAGGGTGAACGCAAAATTTGGTGAACGCGCACCGGGTGAGAATAGCCACAAGACTCGCCTGCACTATTCTCACTCCGGGTGAGAATAGTAGAGGTGGCCTAAAACTAAAAACAATCAAATATTTCAAAAATATTAATTTGCGACGGAAATGAAGTTGATATTCGTGTTCTGCGCATCAATATTTAGTAGAAAATAGACAACTGGTAGAATTAGATCTAGATCTAGATAGATCTATCTAGATCTAATATCTACATCTACTGTTACAACCCTCAATAAATTGGCGTCCGGTAGCGGTACAGGCCAACGACGCTACCGTCCACACTAAAACTTCCCCCTTCAACCTTGGCTCACATAAGTAGCCCACTTCAGATGATTCAGGGCCACACAAATTTAGTAGCAGCGATGGACTATACTAACATCAGAAGACTTAGATAAAACTTAAGTAGAATCTACTCACCAAGTAGGGTAGATCTAGTTTGTTGTTCTTTCTAGAATCGTGTTACTTGCTTGCTTGAAAATCCTTAGTCACCGGAAGTGCAAAGTGTTGGGCGATAATCCGAGAGTTGTGTCCCCTGTTGCACCAGAGAGTTTACAGTAACACTAGAGAGATGGCACTTCGACCGGATGCGCGTATCTGGGTCACCAGCTGATCGTGGAGAAACGCGCGGTAAACAAAACAAACTGCGTTCATTGTTCAAGGCATTTTCGTTGATCGCAGACAAGCATGGTCCCGGTTAGCACGAAATGTCAATGGCGTTCTGCTATAAACTGCACCTATTAGAATCAAAATCTGAGTTTCTTTCGATTTCCAAAGGATGACGAATATATTTTGATGAATAGAAAAATACAGATAAAAATAATGACAACGTGATTGTGGTCCTATCAGACTGATACTCCAAGCACAAACTCAACACACTTCAGCTTTATTATATCAGCTCTAAATTGGATTGGGTTTTTTTCCTGCGTAAATGCCGAAATTGAGCTTGCATTCTACTACTACTAGTGAAAGATAATATGTTACCTGGGTCTGCGAAAAGATGTCTAAATACAAAGTGCCATCGATCGGTTTTGCTACTTTCTTTGTCCGATTACCGGTTTTGCTACTTTCTTTGGCCGATTACCACTTTTT
>NW_004797553.1:604095-605563 GCF_000002075.1 Aplysia californica
CAGACAGACAGACAGACAGACAGACAGACAGACAGACAGACAGACAGACAGACAGGGGGAGAGAGGGGGGAGAAAGAGAGACAGTGAGAGAGAAAAAGAGACAGGGGGAGAAAAAAGACAGACAGACAGACAGACAGACAGACCGACAGAGAGGGAGAAAGAGATGACAAAAGGACACTGGAGAACGAGTAGATTTGCTGAAAATTAAACCGATTATTCCTTTAATTACGGTGATATTATTTTATCAGATCTATAGAGACGAAGTAATGTATCTGCGTCTATCTGTTTATTAGAATGTATGTTAACTTAAAGGTCGAGGGAGGTGGGGTTGCCTAAAATATGCGATAGAAATCACAGGCCTTCTTCTTTGTTAAAGGCCTAGTAGCCTAGTGAACTAACTACAGACGGTACTACATTTTCTCATGACATGACAGCATCCCTGAGCATCGCCGTGGCAGCGATCACCGCGCGTAAGTGTTTTCGCTCCCCGCGCCAGGCGATACGCGAAATAAACTGTTGTTATGGAGCGCCGCCACGAGTGTCACCTCTCTATTACTGTAAACCCTCTCTGGTCGTACTGCTCAAAGAGGCTGCCAGAGAAAGCACACATTGCCATTTTGGCTTTTTAATGGTCAAATTGAAGAAATAGGTGAAATTTAGTGGTAAAATTTATGAAAATGTATTACATGTAGCTCAGTTTCGCGCAAATGCATCATCCCCACTACCACCACCACCACAACCACCCCCCCCAACCACCTACACCATCAGCATCACCACAATCACCACCACTATCAGTATCACAACCACCTCCTAATCCCCACCACAACCATCATTATCATCACGGTCATCAGAGTTATCTAAAACGTAGTGGAAGGGGTCTATTACACGTTCAGTTAAAGTTAAAGGTGAGAGTTTGAGTTATCCGTCTTCTTTTTGGTGAGAAAATGATATACATGTATTATGTATATGATGCAGTATCAACAAAAATAGACTACCTTTTTGAGAACTTCAAACACCAGCAAGGAATATTAGAGTCATCTGCAAGTGTAAGTCGACGCTGGTTCCGAGTTTGATATTATATATATTTTAACGTTAAGACATAGTTTTCAATAAGTTTACTAACGAAAATTTTTATCACCAGCGGTCTGCAGACGTGACAGACTGTCAGACAGATCGGCCGCAACAAAAACAGGCATTGTTTGATTTTTGTACGTCCAGCCCTGGGACTGTGGAGCAAGGACCTTAAATTGTATAACGACCTTGAGCGTAAGTCACAGAATTCTACAGAATTCTGTGGTGTAAGTGAGGTTTCACTGTTGGTCACTGTATAATGTGTTCGACCATTCACGCTTCAGCTTTCTTGTTGTTGCTGCTGCGTTGTTGTTGTTGTTGTTGTTGTTGTTGTTGTTGTTGTTGTTGTTGTTGTTGTTGTTGTTGTTGTTGTTGTTGTTTTGTGTTTTTGTTTTTC
>NW_004797553.1:606392-609086 GCF_000002075.1 Aplysia californica
GAACCCCCCCAACCCTCCCCCCCCCACAAAACAAAAGCAAAAACAAAAACAAGAATATAGTAATAATAATAACAATATTAATAACAATATTAATTATAATATTAATTATAATATTAATTATAGTAATAATAATAATAATAATAATAATAATAATAATAATAATAATAATAATAATAATAATAATAATAATGATAATAAAAATAATAATAATAATAATAATAATAATAATAATAATAATAATAATAATAATAATAATAATAATAATAATAATAATGATAATAATAATAATAACAATAATAATAATAATACATTTGTAAAACTATTTGATTTTTTAAGCACATTAATTGATAAGATTAATCCCTACTTGGGCTCCAGGAGATCAGTGAGACATGTGACGGGCCCCGGGGCCTAGGTGTAATAATGGGTGGCCACAATGGCTGGATCGGGCAGATCGCCCGACTAGGTCGCCTGAAACTAAAAAACAAACACGTTTGCTTTTGAGGCGACCGAGTCGGGTGATCGCCGAAGCCCGATATCCCATCTGTAGTGGGCACCCCGTATAACGAGCTGTCGTGACCACAGGCAGACTTCTCTGTTGGTTGCTTTTCTTGTGTTTGGCCAATCAGGTTTCAGTACTGTAAGAGTGACAAACTCGAGGTGAAAATGACCACTCCTCTCTTGGTCGTGATTCATCTGTTTGGCCTAACCAATCAGGTTTAAGCTTTTTGTTTTTTTTTGAGTGACAGACTCAGGGTGAAAATGAGCACTCCTCTGTTGATCACTGTTTATCTGTTTGACCAATCAGCTTTCGTCTTCTTCTTTTTCTTCTTCTTTTCTTCTGTTGATAAACAAACTCAGGATAAAAGTGGACACATTATCTCTGATGATTGCCATTCATGAATTTGGCCGATCCCGCTCCAGCTTTTTTTGAGTCTCAGGCTCAAAGTGAAAATTTGCAAATGACTCTGTTCATCGCTATTCATGTGTATGGCCAATCAGGTTTCAGCTTGAATATTAAGATTAATATTATTTATATTGCTGCTCATTTATATTATGCATGTGTTTGTAAGCCTACGTGTGGGTGCATGTGAGTGCGCGCGTGCGCGCGCGCGTGTGTGTGTGTGTGTGTGTGTGTGTGTGTGTGTGTGCGCGCGTGTGTATGTGTGTGTGTGCGTGTGTGCGCCTGTGTGTGCGTGTGTGTGTGTGTGTGTGTGTGTGTGTGTGTGTACATGTGGTGAAGCACCAGATCAAAGTGCCAGAATCTGGAAAATAAAGATGTATCTTATCTTATCTTATCTTTTGTGAGCAACATGCAGACAGACAGGAAGACAGAGGACTCAATCACGCCTCGGATATTTCAAAAAAATGTGACATGCTCAGGTTGGAAATGGGAAGATTATTCTGTTGATCACTGTAACATGCATTTGTCAAATCATGCCTCAGCTTTACTAGTAGAAAATGCTATTGTGTCTCTGGGGGTATAACATCAAACGCCTTAACTGAAAAAGAATGTTTTGTTTTTCGTTTGTTTGTTGTTGTTATTGTTAGTTTGTTTGTTTGTTGTTTTGGGTTGTTGTTTACGCCCCTTTGTGTTTGAGATACACTGCAAACAACACAACTGATTCAAAAAATTTTATTCTGTTTAATCCCCGTATATTGTAATTTGATTCTATCAGGCAGGTATAAGATGCTCCATATTATGTGTCACCACACGGTGGAACAAAGTGTTCGTCCATAGGGGGTAGAATTACTGGTATCATAGTAGGCCTACCTACAGCTTGTTCACGTCTTGCTTTCGATGAAAAAAGGAACCCATATATACACGTATTTGGATAGAAGTCAAGCGGTTGAAGGAGTTTAATTGGGATTGACTCGTGTCAGAGATAAAATTAGTTAGAGAATGGCCGCCGAAGTGTTGTAATTTCCAAAGCTTAGAAGCTTTTGAAAACTGAAAATGTACATGTTTTGTATCTTTACTCAATGTTTGTCGGTAAAATCCACTGAGGAATGTGCTTCAAGGTTGTAGACCCCCCCCCAAAAAAAAAAAAATACAAAAAAAAACGCAACAAAAAAACAACACAAAAAACACAAAAAGACAAAAAACAAACAAAACAAAAACAACAACAAATAAATAAACAACAAAACAACAATAACCCCCCCCAAAAAAAAACAACAACCCCACAACAAAAACAAAAACAAAAACAAAAGTAAAAACAAAAACAAGAATATAGTAATAATAATAATGATAATAATAATAATGATAATAATAATAATAATAATAATAATAATAATAATAATAATAATAATAATAATAATAATAATAATAATAATAATAATAATAATAATAATAATAATAATAATAATAAAAATAAATAATAATGATAATGATAATAATAATAATAATAATAATAATAATAATAATGATAATGATAATATTAATAATAATAATAATAATAATAATAATAATAATAATAATAATAATGATAATAATAATACTAATAATAATAATAATGATAATAATAATAATAATAATGATAATGATAATGATAATAATAATAATAATAATAATAATAATAATAATAATAATAATAATAATAATAATAATAATAATAATAATAATAATAATAATAATAATGATAATAATACATTTGTAAAACTATTTATTTTTTAAGCGCATTAATTGATATGATTAAT
>NW_004797553.1:609363-629838 GCF_000002075.1 Aplysia californica
CCTACTTGGGCTCCAGGAGATCAGTGAGACATGTGACGGGCCCCGGGGCCTAGGTGTAATAATGGGTGGCCACAATGGCTGGATTGGGCAGATCGCCCGACTAGGTCGCCTGAAACTAAAAAACAAACACGTTTGCTTTTGAGGCGACCGAGTCGGGTGATCGCCGAAGCCCGATATCCCATCTGTAGTGGGCACCCCGTATAACGAGCTGTCGTGACCACAGTCAGACTTCTCTGTTGGTTGCTTTTCTTGTGTTGGCCAATCAGGTTTCAGTTTTTTAAGAGTGACAAACTCGAGGTGAAAATGACCACTCCTCTGTTGATCGCGGTTCATCTGTTTGGCCAATCAGGTTTCAGCTTTTTTTTGAGTGACAGACTCCGTGTGAAAATGACCACTCCTCTGTTGATCGCTATTCATGTGTATTGCCAATCAGGTTTCAGCTTTTTTTTGAGTTACATGTAGACACGCAGACAGACTTATAGACAGATGTCTCTGCTGATCCCTGTTTGTGGGTTTGACTCAATCACGCCTCGGATATTTATTTTCTAAAAATTGTGACACGCTCAGGTTGGAAATGGGAAGACTGTACTGTTGATCACTGTATATGCATTTGTCAAATCAAACCTCAGCTTTACTAGATCTAGTAGAAAATGTTATTTGTTAAAGTCACAGGCCCGTGGTGAAAATGGACTAATTTCCCTGTTGATCTTTGTTCGCGTGTTTGACCAATCTGGCTTCAGTCTTTTGCGTTCTTTTTCTTTTATTCGTTTTGAAGATTTGGTTGGGTCCGATTGATTTGTAACAGGATCCGGCTGAGAGTGGGAAGCTTTCATCGTGGATCCTTGTTTGCGTGTTTGCTTAATCGTAACTGAGTTTTTGAAATCTGTTTAACTACCGTGTGTCTAAAAAAAGGACCCATTTACTTAACCTTATCCTTACGCCCTAGGGTCATTTTGTAGCCCCGGGGTTGTATTCTTCTCATTTTAGAAAGCTTCTAGTACGGAGATCTCTTTGAAACATTCAGTATTAAATAAATTTTCTTTAAAAAATCACTTTGACAGACTGCTATGCAAAGCGTACGGATCGGATTAATGAGTAAATCTCCTCTTTAGAAAGTGATGGAGCACAGTTCCCAACGTCATATGGATACGATAGTAAAACACGACGAACGGATAGAGTTTAAGGACAATAACTTGGATTTCTTTGAATCTATTTTTTTTTAAGTTCGAAAAAATCAAATTCAATTACGTGGACATTTTATATATGCATTGCCCAGTATGAATAAAATAAATCAACGTGTTCGAAAATATCAAGCTTTTAAAATTTTAACCAAAATTAAGTGAAACGCACAACTTGATAACTTCCAAAACAAATAAAAATAATAATAACCATATTTATCCTTCCATTTCAAACAGTTACTATTTGCGCAGTGAAGAACAAATTTAGACAAAATCAATACTGCCAAATAAACTCAGGGAAGTGATGGCTGTTCATATCTCCAGGTGTTGGCCATTTCTCTCCCGACAAGCTCCGATATGTCACTGGGAACTTTGAATAACCCCGTGGCATGCTTCTGGGTCAGTTCTTTGTCCATCATGTATTGTTCAACGTTGGGTTGTTTTTTTTTTTGGGGGGGGGGGGTGGTTTGGAGGGGGGAGTGTTTTACGATGCTTGCAACTGCATATGAGCGCGCGGGACACACCTAATATACTCAGTTGGTAGGAAATTTTGAATTTTGTCCAGGTGGCGGCCGAAGCCTACTCTTATCTATTATAGACCACCAAGGGATCTTTAACGTATTCAACTTGCACACTGGCCCTCCTAGATTTTTCGCCATTTCTCGAGAAGGCTAGGTGTAGATCTTTCCTACCAAAAGATCAGGGGTGTGACAGAAAGACAGAAGTAAGAAGGTCCCGGATTCGAATCCGGGTAGCGACCGAAAATTGTTCTTTTCTAAAATTGTCTCCTTTCACCTCCTGTATCTGTATATAGAATAAACCCATGAAGCGGTCCTATCGGATACGGACGTTAAACTAGGAGGTCCCGCCTCTTAAATAACCTAATAGTGTTGATAGGGGCGTTAAACCCATACCATTTCACCATTTTTCACCAAACCCATGAAGTAGTCAGTGCCATGGGTTTGGACAAACAACGCTTCTGCTTCTGCCTTTGCGTGGTCTCCTTTGAGTAACACACACAGAACCGGTTGTCTACCAACCAAGGAGTTTACAGTAAGTTCTAAACTCTTTGTTACCAACCCATCTAGGCCACCACTAGTGATACGCCCGTCAGCTGTGAGGGAAACTCCTCGACCACTGACTTCTGCTGTCGGGTTGGTTACAAAATTATTAGACATAATTGCCTCCGGTGACTTTGAAAGACTTATCACTAGCATATTAACCTGTCCCCGCGGTTTTATGCGAAAGAAATTCTGAAAATATGCAAACTGAGCCCAAAAATGTGAAATTATGCGATTCTGTTATTTTAAGAAAGAATGATAAAGGAAAATAATCAGAAATCTACAACAACAATGAATGATCAAATTTTGCTAAATTATGCGGGGTGTATAAACCACGAGGACAGATTATCAGAAGATTTTCCACACTCGTGTTTAGAAAAAAAATAACGTTGTTTCCCTTTGTTGCCGTCTAGCTAGCGGGAAAGTAGTAGTTTTTTTTCTTATGTAAGTACAATGTGGTTGGACGCCCCTATCAACAAAAAGGGAAAGAATCTCCACCAATCATAGCCTTGGGATCCAAACGTGTGAAACTGTGACGATTCTAATCCTCTAGACGGTGACACTGAAGTCCGTTCTGCGATGAAAGCTTTCTTTAACAGTCGCCGACGGGAGGATTTCAATAGTTATGTAACTAATCCGATATCAAAAGCCGATGTGCGAAAAGTTTAATTCGAATGTTCTCGGGCGCGTTTTCTCTTTGAGATATGTATAATTATAACTTCGTGGAGCAAACGCTATCCTCACTCTCATTTCGTTCACGGATTGCGGATGACGTGTCGTACTGCGCTCTGATCGGATATTTTGTTTTACATTCTTGGATACATGATATTTTCACTGTTGCTGTGAAACTGTTTTCTGTGTATCTTTGGAACTTCATCTGGAAGCTTATAATTTTTCACTGGTGCCTTGAGATATTTTTCTTCAGTGTATCTTTGGAACTTTATTTGGAAGCCAGTAATTTTTCATTGTTTCCTTTGGACGATCTTTCAGTGTAATTTTGGAACTTCATTAGAGAGACTGTGTTACTTTTTCACTTTTGACTTGGGATAATTCGTCAGTGTAGTTTGGAAATTCATAGGAAAGCCAGTTTTTCCCCCTACTGCTGTGTGAGACAATTTCTAAGTCAATATTTGGAACTTTTTTGTGCCCTTTCTACACCATGGATAGTCCGGGATTGGCGAAACTTCGAATGGCTGGAGGAATTGTGAAAGGACTTCAGCGAGAGCTCATTCGTCAACATGAAGACAGTAAGTCCCGACGTGAGCTGCTACCTGTTGGGGGAGGTGTTTCTTTGTGGCCCACGATGGAGCAGATGAGGTTATCTAGAGCAGGGTTTGTCAAACTCACCCTTCTCGCAGTCAAGCTGTGTATGTTCACAACGTGGGTTCTGCGAATGTTGCACGGCGACACTTTTCACAAACTCGAGGAATCGACAGCGATGGTTCGTACATTCTGCGCCAACTATAGTGTAGCAGGAAGCTCAAGTAGCGAGATTCTACAGGCACGAGTTCTGTCGTGGCACACCGGACTTCTGGAGTTGACCGACCACATCCAGTCTCTCTTCGATATGTCGACGACGCCACCAAGCTACCAGCTTTCCGCCCTCTGCTATGTGCTAGTTCTAGTCGTGCTCATCTACTATCTACAAGACAACATGCTGGCCAGAAATAAACTCTCTCCTTCAAGAATCAACAAGTGGGCCTGTCTGCTGGTTGTCATGACAACGTGGACCGTGATGATGGCCTACGGTTTGCTACTGGCTGACTCTTTGGAACGTCAAGTGGTGAAATGTGTCCTCGACTACGGCGGCTCTTTGGCTCACCTCGTGACCTATGACCTCAGCACCTATCACAACGTCCTGTTGTACTGGAGAGCCCGTTTCCTTGACCCCGTGTCCCCGGGCTTGTTGGTCATTGCGGACGTGATCAGAGTCAAAGATCTGGTATTTTATCTACAGTTTTACTGTGGATCAGTTGTTACAATTCTCGTTTTTCCGACTGTAAAGCTTCTTATTGCCTGCTGGAAAGTTCACGGGCAAGAAGGTTCTTCGAACATCACACGGCAACAACTTTATGCCTCATAAAGGAAGACACGGTGCTGATTCTTCGAAAAACACGTGGCAACGACTGTCAGCCTCTTAAGACAAAGACGGCGTTGATTCTTCATAAACTCACATTGTGACGACTCTCGGCGTCTTAATGAAGA
Organism: Aplysia californica; assembly: GCF_000002075.1. Taxonomy (NCBI): domain Eukaryota; kingdom Metazoa; phylum Mollusca; class Gastropoda; order Aplysiida; family Aplysiidae; genus Aplysia; species Aplysia californica. Next base: position 613,808 of record NW_004797553.1, read on the forward strand.
GACGGTGCAATTTCTTCGAATATTGCAAAGCAACATAAAGCAACATATTTCATCCTTTTGGGGAATAGACAACGTCCGTTCGACAAATATTACAAGGTGACATGTTTCAGTATTTGTAGGAACAGGCAGCTCTGGTCAAGACATTTTGCTCCAACAATAATACTGTAAAGGAGAGCAAAAGTAACGAAAAACTTGCAGAAACTCGCGGAGTCGACAGCGCTGGTTCGTACATTCTGCGGCAACTATAGTGTAGCGGGAAGCTCAAGTAGCGAGATTCTACAGGTACGAGTTCATTCGTGGCACAACGGACTTCTGGAGTTGAACGACCACATCCAGTCTCTCTTCGACATGTCGACGACGCCACCAAGCTACCAGCTCTCCGCCCTCTGCTATGTGCTAGTTTTAGCCGTGCTCATCTACTATCTACAAGACAACACGCTGGCCAGGAATAAACTCTCTCCTTCAAGAATCAACAAGTGGGCCTGCTATGTGCTAGTTCTAACTGTCGTGTTGTGATGCCGGAGAGCTAGTGTCCTTGCAGTTATGTCCCCGTGGTTGGTAGTCATTGCTGACGTCACCAGTGGAACAGTTCAGATATTTTATGTACATTTTTCGTGGAACACTTGTCACGGTTTTAGTCTGTCTAACTGTGAAGCTTTTTGTAAGACTTTCTTGAACGTTCACGGACAAGGGGAACATCTAGGTAAAAAACAAACAGACCTGAAGAATATACGTCTGCGAACAAACGTACAAGCCAGCAATAAGAATATTTTATAATAACTGTATAATAACCTGAAGAGGTAGGCTTACATTGTCGTGTTGCTAGTTGCCATCTTACTTTCCATTGTCTACTCAACTTTGTTTTTTTCATTTAGTTACACAGAAACATTCTTACTGAGTAGGCTACATTTCCAAACTTTCCTGTTCTTGAAATCGCCATTTTTATGCCATGAGTCTTAAGCACGTTACATACATTAAAATTTAATGATAACATAATATATTTTGATAGAAGCTGTAGCAGCTGAATGTAGCAAGTTCTCCCTCTCTCCCGTTCTTGTTTCTTTTCGTTTCGTCTTCAATAAGAAATGTGGGGAAAATAAGGGGGGAGAATTGTAACTGTTGCTTATTGGCTAGTCAAAGAGGTTGTTGTTTAGTAGATATCCTTCTTTTACGTCTTTTGAACGCACCCTGGTTGATGACCAAACTCCCCGCCCCCCCCCCCCCCCAACAACAGCATTAAAAAAAACAAATTACAACCTCCCCAAAAACAAACGAACTTGCAAACAAACAAAGACTAACAAACTAACAACAACAAAATAATGTTAGCAAAAAGTCGAAGCATCATTTTGATTAACCTACTGAGGTCGCTCATTCAGGATTGTAGACGCACTGTTTGGAACACGTTGATAAGGAAGCATAACTTCCGTTTTTCGTACAGATTTTTTTTTTTCATTCTGAAATAATATTCTTTTTCTGAAATATGAAAAGGTAGACAACAACATATATACTACGAAATACGCAAATTCGAGTTTCCGAGTTGTGTACGGTGGTAAGAAACGTGACGAAATAGTAGTCTGCTGCTGCTCAGACTAGTCGGTATTTTAGAATGACAACGTTTTATCTTGCATTTTCGGCCGTTTTGAGTTACTAAGACCATGAGATCAGACACCATCGTTATATCATCTGTATCAAAATCGCTCAATTATTCGGAAACGTTATCAAGCCAGTCAAAGAATTGCATTCGAAAATCTTGACATATTGTGAAACTCAAAGTCTTAACCTCAAATTTCTCAAAACTAGGAACTGAGCCTATATTATAGAACTTTGCAAATTTTCTAAGGTAATGAAATGTCCGCTGCGTCTTTAAAGACTTAAAAGAAAAAAAAATTCAGTTTCCCTGTGAATTGTATGATCTTTGGTGTAGGCTAAATACGATGAGTAACGATGAGTTTAGAAACGGTGCCCATAGCTTCTTAGATGGATCCCCATTTTCATAATATTAGCTTTTTAGATACCGTGTTATTTCTTAACGAGTGAAATTGCAATGACTTTAATTAAGATGTACTATATCAAGTAGACGCGTTTCCCCTTTTACGTTTCTTTCAACACATACTAGTAAACATGTGTAGTTGATGAAATCCAGGCCAAAGTGAACCTGTTTAAAGAGAACGGAATTCTTTTCTTAAAACAGTTGTTTAATGAAAAGAAATAAAAACTTGCAGCTATCTTGCAAATTGTTTGTAATTTTTGATGTACTTAATATTATGTTTGTATTAGTGAACATGCATTGGGAATATTATATTATTGTGGTATGAATGCTTCTTGTGTCAGCCAATATTATGCATATATTCGTGTTCATGGGTATGTGCGCTTATGTGAGTGAGTGTGTGTGTGTGTGTGTGTGTGTGTGTGTGTGTGTGTGTGTGTGTGTGTGTTTGCTTACGGAATGTTTATGTGTGTGTTTGTGTACGTGTGTGTGTGTTTGAGTGTGTGTATGTTTGTCTTTGTGGGCTTACGAGGTGTGTGCGTGTGTGTGTGTATGTGTGTGTGTGTGTGTGTGTGTGTGTGTGTGTGTGTGTGTGTGTGTGTGTGTGTGTGTGTGTGTGTGTGTGTGTGTGTATTTGATAATACTTTCGTCATTGCGTATGCCGTTAATTTTTTTAATTAAAAGAATGATGTGCATACGTGTAAGGGTGCCTGTGTGTGTGTGTGTGTGTGTGTGTGTGTGTGTGTGTGTGTGTGTGTGTGTGTGTGTGTGTGTGTGTGTGTGTGTGTGTGTATGTTTGTGTAAGTGTGTATGAGTGTGTGTGTGTGTGCGTGTGTGTGTGCGTGTATGTGTGTATGTGTGTGTGTGTGTGTGTGTGTGTGTGTGTGTGGGTGTGCGTGTGTGTGTGTGTGAGTGTGTTAATGGTTGGAGATAGTTTTTGTATTTTGTTGCGGTTGTTATTGTTCATTTTCTAAAATGCAATAAAATGTTTTGAAAAACTACAATGAATAGCGTTGATTATATTTATCTTTCCTTTCAATGTATTAATTTAAGTTTATGTCTGGATGTTTTAGTAGATCATTATCACTGTTTCATTTTCAAAATAAATCACTTAATCCATGTTGCAGAGTTCACCCGATGTTAGTGTATTAGGACCCATACATTTAACGAGAATGAAATAAATGGTGAAATGGTAAAGGTGTAACGCCACTTTCAACACTATTACTTGCTTTAATTTATCCGCCCCCTTGTACCTCTATGGCGTTGAGGGGGAGAACGAGCTTTTTGTTTCTTGCAAACTGGATGGTCTAGCTGGGTGGAATGTGGTATGTTTTCAGGGTATCCTTCACACCCTCGACTCAGGTCTTCCTTCGTCTTCCTCTTGCCTTGCACCATGATCAACACTATTAGGTTTGTTAAAAAAGTGAAATGGTATAGGTTTAACACACCTATCAACACTATTAGGTTATTTAAGAGGCGGGGCCTCCTAGTTTAACGTCCGTCTCCGATAGGACCGAGCCAAGTGGGAAGTTCGTGTTAAGTGCCTTTCCCAAGGACACAACATCGGACAGAGATGAGGCTCGAACCCCCGAACCTGCAACCTCACGATTACGAGTCCGGTAGCCTAACCACTAGGCTACCGACGCCACTGTATTAGGTTATTACTTAGACCTATTATTAGCTAATGAAATTAGGTTATTAAATTAAAAAAGCAGGACCTCCGATTTTAACTTACATCTCCGAAAGGACCGAGCCCAAAAGAGAAATTTGTGCTACGTGCCTTTCACAAGGATACAACCTGGGACCGGGCTGAGGCTCGAACCCCGAACCTGCAATCTTACGATCACGGGCCTGACCACTACGCCACCTTAGAATAACAAACTTCTGTCTGACATTTTTCGCTGTTTTGGGTTGTTATAACCATGAGGTCAGAAACCAATTTTACGCTCTTTCTACTCTACCAAAATCGTAAGAATGTTCGGAGTCGTTATCAAGATATTCAAAGAATTGCTTTCGAAAAAGCTTGATATGTTGTGAAACTCAAAATTTTTTAACTCAAATTTCTTCGTCTTCCTCTTGCCTCGCACCATGATCAACACTATTAGGTTTAAAAAATGGTGAAATGGTATAGGTTTAACGCCCCTATCAACACTATTAGGTTATTTAAGAGGCGGGACCCTCTATTTTAACGTCCGTCTCCGATAGGACTGAGACAAGTGGGAAGTCCGTGTAAAATGTCTTTCTCAAGGACACAACGTCGGACCGAACTGAGGCTCGAATCCGCGAACTCGCAATCTCACGATTACGAGTCCGGTAGCCTAACCACTAGGCTACCGACGCCACTCTATTAGGTTATTACATAGACCTATTATTAGCTAATGAAATTAGGTTATTAAATTAAAAAAGCAGGACCTCCGATTTTAACTTACATTTCCGAAAGGACCGAGCCCAAAAGAAAAATGTGTGTTAAGTGCCTTTCACAAGGATATAACCTGGGACCGGGCTGAAGCTCGAAGCTCGAACCCCGAACTCGCAATCTCACGATCACGGGTCCGGTCGCCTGACCACTACGCCACCTTAGAATAAAACAAACTTCTTTCTGACATTTTTGGCTGTTTTGAGTTGTTATAACCATGAGGTCAGAACCCAATTTTACGCTCTATCTGCTCTACCAAAATCATAAGAATGTTTGGAGTCGTTATCAAGATATTCAAAGAATTGCATTCGAAAAAAACTTTATATGTTGTGCAACTCCAACTTTTTAACGTCAAATTTCTCAAAACTAGAAACTGAGCAGTTAGAACTTTGTAATTCTAGGGTAGCGGTGCCACTCACATCGAGTGCTGTAACGACATTTGACTTTGACTAAAAGTACTAAAGATTGCGGCGTCGGTGGCCTAGTGGTTAGGTTACCGGAATCGTAATCGTGAGGTTGCGTGTTCGGGGGTTCGAACCGCTGTTCGTTGTGTCCTTGGGAAAGGCACTTTACGCGAATTTTCCTCACTTCACCCAGGTGAGAATGGGTACCCGGCCAAAGATCTTGTCAGTATGTTAGTGCTATAGCGCCTATAAATGGCTGCTTGCACTGTATGCTTTCCATGAAATTGGGGTTGCTTCAAAATGCTCTCAGGTCTGCTGGAGGTAATAGTATAGATTGTGAAAAATGGTGAAATGATCTCCGAAAGGACCCGGCCTAATGGGAAATTCGTGTAAAGTGTCTTTTCCAAGGACACTACGTCAGACCAAGCTGAGGCTCGAACCCCCGAACCCGCAGTATAGATTGTGAAGCGCATAGAGCTTGCCGTTGAGCGGGGATTTGCGCTATACAAATGCTATCTATTATTATCTATTATTACTTGACGGGTATTGTCTATCCAAAACAAATTGTTCCCAGAACTGTACTGGGGAGATGAACGAGAGGAAGACAAAGTAAGAGGTGGACTGACTACAGTGCAGAGTGTACAGGGAAATCCTTCGCCCAAACTCAGGCGCTCGCGAAAAAGAAAAAAAACGTGAAAAGTGGAGGAAACCTAACAGGGCTCTCTGTCTTACAGCGCCCATACCATCCTCGTGGATTATGAGATCAGTGACAATAACAGTGAATTGACAGTGACTCTTATCGATTTTGGACAACCTAGAGATTTTTTACGTGCGCAACTTGCACAAGGGACCACCTCCGAGACCTTTTTGCCCTTATCCGAGAAGGCTAGGTGTAGATCTTACCTACCATGAGATCATGGGTTTGGCTGAAAGACAGCAGTAAGGAGCCAAGGAGTAGCAGTAGAAAGGCTGCAGAAAGAGTTAGAAGCCCATAGGAGGGGACAAAGGAGGAGGTGAGGGGGTGGGGGCAGAAAGGGGAGACGAAAGGAGAAGACAGAACATTGTTACAGAGAGGGAAAGAATGTGAAAGTGAAAAGAGAACATTTTTAGAGAAGAAAATGTTCCGTCTCTCTCCGGATTCGAACCCGCAACCTATAGAATGAGAGGTGCACACATTAACTTTTAGACCTGTACGAGAGCCCCCTGAAATAGTTTCTGCTCTGGAACTGTTAGCTGTACATAAAAGACGCTCCACATGACCTCTCCATAGGGTAAACGACCAAAGGGAAGATCGCGTGGAACCTGGAGAAGAATCATAGAAATTGATGTAGAGAAAAGGGGAAAGACACGGAATAACACCAAGAAGCTAGCCCAGGGTAGAGAAAGATGGAAAGTGTTTGTCCATGGTCTGTAAGCTATACCCTGGTGCAGGGTGAAAAAGGCAATGGTGATGATGAAAGCGCCCCTATTAAGCTTAATTTAATGCATTTTTGTGTTCTGCCCCCCCCCCCCCAAAAAAAAATAATTTTAAAATCCAAAACAAAACAACCCAACAAACAAAAGGTAAAAACAAAAATAAAAATAAAGATAAAAATAAAAATAAAAATAAAAATAAAAACAATAATTACGTAGCGTTCTCACACCCACACTGTTGTGGCGTGGCAGTTCAACGACAGGCTCCTTATTTCTAAGTACCTGGGTTTAAAAAAAATAGTTTTACTAAGTGTTTTACGGCACTTGCACCACAATAAAGTCATATAAGTGCTGAAGATTAGAGGTGTTACAAGAGAGTAACAAACATAAAAAAGAAGGAGGAGAGACAAGGACGATAGATGTTTGATAGGAATGAAGAACGAAACCATACCGTAGCACCCGCCAACCACCTACCCTGAGGGCTTTGAAATCTTTCGCTTTGGATTCAGTCTTTGAGGTACCCCAGCCCCCCAACCCCACCCCTCATCTAAATAATATAATGACGTTTGGTATCTTTTTTTGCGTAATAACATTTATATCATTTGAGTTAGAGATAACAGCCAGGTGGCTGGTGGGTGCTCCGGTGAGGTTTGCTCCTTCTTTCCTCTGTCAAACAGCTATCGTTCTTATCTCTGCTCCTTCCTTTTTATGTTTGCTACTCTCTTGTAACACCTCTCATCTTCGGCACTTAAATGACCTTATTTAGTTGCAAGTGTCGTAAAACTCGTTCTAAAGCTAAATTAAAGAGATAACAGAAGCCTAGCGCCTGAAGTGATATTTTAAAGAAGTTTTCTGTCAATAAATGTCTACGAAATGTCAGATGACCAAGAAATAAACAAAAAACGACAAAAAAGAAATAAAAAACGTTAGCCCTGTACAATCACAGGAGGTCAGAAAAAAAAGCAAACAAACAACCCCCCCCCCCCGACAAATTAAGCTCATAGCAGAAGGGAAAAAAACTCACTTTGTTTGTACTTTGCACGTGAAAAGTTATGTCTAAACTATTTTTTGTTTGTTTTGTTTTTGATAAGTGTTTTACGCTGCTCGCAACTGCATAAGGTCATATCAGCGCGCGGGACACATTAAACATTTTTCAGTTTGTGGGAAATTTTGAATTTTGCCCACGCAGCGGCCGAAGCCTACTCTTATCGATTTTGGACCACCGAGGGATCTTTAACGTGCGCAACTTGCACACGAGTGTCTAAACAATGGAGGAATGCAAAAGGCAACTTTCGGCCGCAGGACGTCAACACAGCAACCCTTTAAAGATGTCCACAACCCCCTTAATGATATCAGGAGACTCAGGTTATTGAAAATGCTGTCGACATATTATTCCCATGGTATACTGATTCATTTGATACTGTCAGTGCTCGCCATAATGTTCCTTTAAGGATGGGTGTGTGAGCCTCTCTCTCTCTCTCTCTCTCTCTCTCTCTCTCTCTCTCTCTCTCTCTCTCTCTCTCTCTCTCTCTCTTTGTCTCTGTGTCTCTGTGTCTCTGTCTCTCTCTTTGTCTCTCCCTCTCTCAGTCTCTCTCTCTCTCTGTCTCTCTGTCTCTCTCTGCCTCTCTCTGTGTATCTCTGTGTCTCTGTCTCTCCCCCTCTCTCTGTGAGTGTGTGGGTGGGGTGGGGTGGTAAACTGCCTTTTGACACAGTTTGGTAAAAATCCTTTTTTCTTAAAAAGTCAATTTTTTCTGTTTTCATTAATTTGTGCTAAAATTATTGCTTTTACCTCTCTATGAAGTAAAGTCCTGGCAGGCTTCGTCTGTATCACAATTTAAATGAGATAAATTGAATTTTCCAAATTGGCAATGTCTGTCCCCACGGCTTTATGAAGAAAAAAAATCATAAATTATGCAAACTGAGCCCAAAAATGTGAAATTATGCGATTCTGTTACTTTAAACAAAGAAGGATGAAGGAAAATAATCAGAATTTATGCAAAAAATGATCAAATATTGCTAAACTATGGGGGTGCATAAAACCACAGGGACAGCAGTGTGCCACGGTGTAATTTACTAGATGTCATGCCCGCATGCGCAGCTCAGAACGGGTTTTCACAAAGTGAGAACTCGGGGTGTGCACTGTGGCCAAGGAGATTACTCTGACCGTCTAGAGCTTACTCAAAGAGTCTACATAACAAAAGGGTCCACTCCACTGTTTGAGCCAATTAAAAAAGTGTCCTCAAAGTTCGGTGGCGCCCTCTTCGCAAATGCGCGCCCTTTGCGAACAGAGATACCTTACCTGTGTTAAAAATATTAAAGTGAAACCAACAAGTTTTTGAATAAATAAAAATTCAAATTTCGGAAGAATGCTTTTTTTTAATGGTTACGTTTACAAAAAAAAAAAAAAACAACTTCCGGAGGAAGGGGTGACTGTTTTCTTCGTTTATTTTGAAAATAGAATGAAAGGCGATAGGTCATTAAAATTTAAAAAACAACAACAACTAAAACTCCGCACTGAACGAACCCGAACTGCTGATGAACAGCAGTCGATCTGCGCACGCAAGGAGGTGCTATTCCTATTCTTCTTCTGGAGAAACTAAAAAGAGCTTCAAAACAGACTGCAGCGTCATCTGAAGCAAAGAGCGGACTTCCGGCCGACATTTTTTTGGCTGAGAGGATCATCTTGTTATGTATTATCTTGTAACCTCCTTGACTGTGGCGGCTGTGGCCCACAAATTTCCAAAAATAGAAAGTTTCGTTTTGTAACCTTTAGGCTGGCTCTTTCAGCACACAGCAGACATGTCCGAGCAGCAACATACTGACACATTTCTTTTTAAAGTGTTTTACGGCGCGGGCAACTGCATTATAAGGTCATATAAGCGCGCGGGACATGATAAACATTTTCAGTAGGAAGGAAATTCTGGGTTTGGCCCAGGTGACGACCGAAGCCTACTCTTATCGATGCAACTTGCACACGATATCTCAGAGATTTTTTCAGCCTTATCCGAGAAGATTAGGTGTAGATCTTACCAACCATAAGATCAGGGGTGTGGCTGAAAGACAGCAGTGAGAAGGGGCCAAGGAGTAGCAGTAGAAAGACTGCAGAAAGAGTCAGGAGCCCAGACGCCCAGGCAACGGGGGTGCGGGGGCGGAGGTAGAGGGCAGAAAGTGGAGACGAAAGCAGACGGCAGAACAGGAAAGGGTGTGAAAGGGGAACGTTTTAGAAACGAAAATTCGAACACGGGACCTATTGAATGAGAGGCGACCACCTTAACCTCTAGACCAAGAGTCCCCCCCCCCCTTTCAGCACACTTCGAACTATCACACGTACACACATTGAACAAGAAATGCACATTAGTATGCATGCTGTTGTCTGCCTTTGCAAGTTTTAAATTATGGAAAAAGAATAAGAATGAACGCATAATTGGAACACCTTATAAATAAAGAAGTTATGCAACTTTTTTGAGTGTCCCAAAATACCTTGTCCGCAACTACAAGTGTTATGCATAGAGAAGATTGGGGGAGGGGGAAAAGGGGGGGCTCTCGTGGCCTAGAGGTTAAGGTGTTTGCCTTTCATTCAAAGGACCTGGGTTCGAATCTGGGTAGCGGCAGAAAAACTTTTCTTCTCAAAAATTGTCTCATTTCACCTCCTCTCCTGCGACAACAGGCATATTTCTCTGTTGGTTGCTTTTCTTGTGTTTGGCCAATCAGGTTTCAGTGTTGTAAGAGTGACAAACTCGAGGTGAAAATGACCACTCTTCTGTTGATCGCTTTTTATCTTGTTTGACTAATCAGGTTTCAGCTTTTTTTTTTCCTTTTTGATAGACATGCTCAGGATGAAAATGGACACATTTCTCTGATGATTGCCATTCATGAATTTGACCGATCCCGCTCCAGCTTTAATGAGTAACCGGCTCAAAATGAAAATTTTCAAATGACTTTGTTCATGGCAAGGACCTTACTGTATAACCTCCTTGGTTCATCGCTATTCATGTGTATGGACAATCAGGTTTCAGATTTTTTGAGTTACATGTAGACACGCAGACAGACTTATAGACAGATGTCTCTGTTGATCACTGTTTGTGGGTTTGACTCAATCTCGCCTAGGATATATTTTTTTAACCTTATCCGTACGTCGTGTTTTACTATCGTATCCATGCGACATGGGGAACTCTGTGCCACCACTTTCCAGAGAGGAAATACTCGTTGATCCGATCCGAACGGTTTGCATAGCAGTCTGTCAGAATGATTTTTTTGAAAAATACTGAAAGTTTCAAGAAGATCTTCGTACTAAAAGTATTTCAAAATGTAAAGAATACAATCCTGGGAGTACAAAATTACCCCAGGGCGTACGGATAGGGTTAAAAATTGTGACAGGCCCAGGTTGGAAATGGGAAAACTATTCTGTTAATCACTGTAACAATCATGTATTTGCCAAATCACGCCTCATCTTTACTAGTAGAAAATGTTATTTGGTAAAGTCACTGGCGCTGGGTGAAAAGGGACAGATTTCCCTGTTGATTGATCTTTGTTCGCGTGTTTGACCAATCTGGCTTCAGTCTTTTTTGTTCATTTTCTTTTATTCGTTTTGAAGATTTGGTTGGGTCCGACTGATTTGTGACAGGATCCGGCTGAAAGTCGGAAGCTTTCATCGTGGATCCTTGTTTGCGTGTTTGCTTAATCGTAACTGAGCTTTTGAAATCTGTTTAACTACCGTGTGTCTAAAAAAGGACCCATTTACTTAACCCTATCCTTACGCCCTGGGGTCATTTTGTAGCCCCGGGGTTGTATTCTTCTCATTTTAGAATGCTCGTAGTACGGATATCTGTTTGAAACATTTAGTATTTCTTGTAAAAAATAACTTTGACAGACTGCTATGCAAAGCGTACGGATCGGATTAATTAGTAAATCTCCTCTTTGGAAAGTGGTGGAGCACAGTTCCCAACGTCGAATGGATATGATAGTAAAAAAAGACATACGGATAGAGTTAAAGGACAATAACTCGGTTTTCTTTAAATCAATTTTTTTTAAAGTTCGAAAAAATCAAATTCAATTACGTGGACATTTTATATATGCATTGGTCAGTATGAACAAAATAAATCAACGTGTTCGAAAATATCAAGCTTTTAAAAATTTAACCAAAATTAAGTGAAATGCACAACTTGACAACTTCCAAAACAAATAAAAATAATAATAACCATATTTATCCTTCCATTTCAAACAGTTTCTATTTGCGCAGTGAAGAATAAATTTATACAAAATCAATACTGCCAAATAAACTCAGGGAGGTGATGGCTGTTCATATCTCCAGGTGTTGACCAGTGTTCACTGAGTGGCCTGAAAAAGTTAGATATGTTGCAAAATCTCTCTCCCCCCCCCCCCCCCACATTAAGCACATTAATTGATATGATTAATCCCTACTTGGGCTCCAGGAGATCAGTGAGACATGTGACGGGCCCCGGGGCCTAGGTGTAATAATGGGTGGCCACAATGGCTGGATCGGACAGATCGCCCGACTAGGTCGCCTGAAACTAAAAAACAAACACGTTTGCTTTTGAGGCGACCGAGTCGGGTGATCGCCGAAGCCCGATATCCCATCTGTAGTGGGCACCCCGTATAACGAGCTGTCGTGACCACTGGCAGACTTCTCTGTTGGTTGCTTTTCTTGTGTTTGGCCAATCAGATTTCAGTTTTTTAAGAGTTACAAACTCGAGGTGAAAATGACCACTCCTCTGTTGATCGCGGTTCATCTGTTTGGCCAAACAGGTTTCAGCTTTTTTTGAGTGACAGACTCATGGTGAAAATGACCACTCCTCTGTTGGTCGCGGTTCATCTGTTTGACCAATCAGGTTTCAGCTTTTTTACTTTTTATCTTTATTTTTTATAAACAGACTCGGGATGAAAAAGGACACATTTCGCTGATGATTGCCATTCATGAATTTGACCGATCCCGCTCCAGCTTTAATGAGTAACCGGCTCAAAATGAAAATTTTCAAATGACTTTGTTCATGGCAAGGACCTTACTGTATAACCTCCTTGGTTCATCGCTATTCATGTGTATTGCCAATCAGGTTTCAGATTTTTTTTGAGTTACATGTAGACACACAGACAGACAGGTAGACAGATTTCTCTGTTGATCCCTGTTTGTGGGTTTGACTCAATCACGCCTCGGATATTTATTTTCTAAAAATTGTGACATGCTCAGGTTGGAAATGGGAAGACTATACTGTTGATCACGGTACATGCATTTGTCAAATCAAACTTCAGCTTTACTAGATCTAGTAGAAAATGTTATTTGTTAAAGTCACAGGCCCGTGGTGAAAATGGACTAATTTCCCTGTTGATCTTTGTTCGCGTGTTTGACCAATCTGGCTTCAGTTTTTTTTGTTCATTTTCTTTTATTCGTTTTGAAGATTTGGTTGGGTCCGACTGATTTGTGACAGGATCCGGCTGAGAGTGGGAAGCTTTCATCGTGGATCCTTGTTTGCGTGTTTGCTTAATCGTAACTGATTTTTTGAAATCTGTTTAACTACCGTGTGTCTAAAAAAGGACCCATTTAATTAACTCGATCCTTACGCCCTGGGGTCTTTTTGTACCCCCGGGGTTGTATTCTTCACATTTGAGAATGCTTCTAGTACGGAGATATCTTTGAAACATTCAGTATTTCTTTAAAAAATCACTTTGACAGACTGCTATGCAAAGCGTACGGATCGGATTAATTAGTAAATCTCCTCTTTGGAAAGTGGTGGAGCACAGTTCCCAACGTCATATGGATACGATAGTAAAACACGACGAACGGATAGAGTTTAAGGACAATAACTTGGATTTCTTTGAATCAATTTTTTTTTAAAGTTCGAAAAAATCAAATTCAATTACGTGGACATTTGATATATGCATTGGTCAGTATGAACAAAATAAATCAACATGTTCGAAAATTATCAAGCTTTTAAAATTTTAACCAAAATTAAGTGAAACGCACAACTTGACAACTTCCAAAACAAATAAAAATAATAATAACCATATTTTTCCTTCCATTTCAAACAGTTACTATTTGCGCAGTGAAGAACAAATTTATACAAGATCAATACTGCCAAATAAACTCAGGGAGGTGATTGCTGTTCATATCTCCAGGTGTTGACCATTTACTCCCGACAAGCCCCAATATGTTACTGGGAACTTTGAATAACCTCGTGGCATGTTTCTGTTTCTGGGTCAGTTCTTTGTACATCATGTATTGTTCAACATTGAGGTTGTTTTTTTTTTGTTTTTTTTGTTTTTTTTTGTTGGGGGGGGGGGGTTGGGGGGGGGTTTGGAGGGGGGAGTGTTTTACGGTGCTTGCAACTGCATAAGGTCATATGAGCGCGCGGGACACACCTAATATACTCAGTTGGTAGGAAATTTTGAATTTTGCCCAGGTGGCGGCCGAAGCCTACTCTTATCGATTATAGACCACCAAGGGATCTTTAACGTATTCAACTTGCACACTGGCCCTCCTTGATTTTTCGCCCTTTCCCGAGAAGGCTAGGTGTAGATCTTTCCTACCAGAAGATCATGGGTGTGACAGAAAGACAGAAGTAAGAAGGTCCCGAAAATTGTTCTTCTCTAAAAATGTCTCCTTTCACCTCCTTTCCTTCTATGTGGTCTGCTTTCGTCTCCTCTTTCTGCACCTACCCCTCACCTCCTTCACCCCCGCCTCTAGACCCCTGACTCTTTCTGCAGCCTTTCTACTGCTGCTCCTTTGCTCCTACTTACCGTTGTCTTTCAGCTACACTCCTGATCTTCTGGTAGAAAAGATTTACATCTAGCCTTCTTGGACAAGGGCAAAAATCTCGGAGGTCCCGTGTGGAAGTTGCGCACGTTAAAGATCCTTTGGTGGTCTAAAAACGATAAGAGTAGGGTTCACCCGCCACCCGGGCCAAATTCAAAATGTCCTACCTACTGAAAATATTAGGTGTGTCCTGCACGCTCATATGATCTTATGCAGTTGCGAACGCCGTAAACACTTACCACACACCCCCCCCCCCAAAAAAAAAAATAAATATATTTTTTAAAAAAGAAAACTGATCTTGAAAGTGGAGCGATGATCAATGATCTACATAATATGACAGCAGGTACAAAGCGTGAGGAGCCAATTCAAAAATTTTAACAAAGCGTCAGGCAAAGAGTGACCACGCCTGGCCGCCAGAGGCAAGTAAATTTGACAGTAGGTTGATAAAATTGATAAAATAAAGTGGCCACGGTCGAGTTGGACAGGTGACCGTTTTACTCAGTTAAATTGTATCGAAAAAAAAAAAAAACAACTCAAGGTGAGGAATGGAAAGTGGCCATTTAAAGGTGTCCGTATTATTCAGGTGGTCGTCATGGCAGATTCGACTTTTACCTTGAACAGAATCTAACAATGTTTCTAATCAGTAGTTGCTCGCAACTCATGTATTAGACAACTCATTGTTTAGTGAGCAAAAGAGATAAAATCACTCACTCTACTTATGTCTTCTCCATTTAGCGAGACAGTGTAATAAATGTACTATTATTACTATTATTAGCAGGAGGATGTGTTAAAGTTAAGAAAACACGAGCTCTAAGTAGGAACCCCCCCCCAAAAAAAAAACCCAAAAAAAAACCCCAACAAAACCGGACAAGATGAAACAAATTTAAAAGTGTTTATATGCAAACGGTGGCTATTATAACATGTATTTAGAAAAGGATGTTTGTTTTGTTGTTTTAAAAAAATTGAAAGTTCATCTAGGTCTTGAATTAAAATGATTCGTTTCAAACCAAAGTCATGAGTATAACACTCCACTGGTTCTCGACTCATGACTTAAGGAACAAGGTGACTAGTGTTGAATAATCAGAGGTATTACAGAACTAACCTTAACCTCACATAAGAGAGAGATGAAGATGCTGTAGTAAGGTTTACAATTAAAAGGGAAAACAAAAACATATAAAGTTTGGCAAAACAAACAAACAAACAAAAACAAAACAAAGCAAAAACAAAGCGAACTTTACAAGAATTTGTATACCGCAAAAAGGTGCCTTTTATCGGTGTGCAGTAGGGGGTTAAAGGTGGAAGAGAGGGCGTGAGGGGGGGGGCAGATATTCCGTGGCTGTGGAGGCGGTGCGTGACACGTCACGATATTATAACAGTCAAAAGTTATCAAATACCGTCGCTACGTGTTAAGGGATTATGACGCAAGCAGTCCAGACCAAATAATTACGTCATCACAAGAGTTTCACACATAAAGGACAAAGAGGGCCAGTGCAGTACCCTCAACGCCCGAGGGTAACAATGGTTTGACCATTAGATCTAACCTATCAGAAGAAGACCCTTATTGAACCCTCGCTTACAGCCAGCTACCGGCTGAAGGAAAGAAGTCAAGCGCATAATTATTTTACTCTGTTATATGCCTTTACAAAGGTTTTAAAAACATAACAAGTTAAGCAAAAAAACCCACAAAAAACATTAATATTATATAACGGTAGCATTTTCAGCATAACAGATAGTTCTCATACCACAAATAAGTTTTAAAATAAGTATAACCCCCCTGATTTTGCGAGAAAGAAATGAAAAACTTTTGATACTATGTAAAGATACAATAGAGTATAGGCAGGCAGGTATGCCTATTTATGACAAATGAGGAAATCAAGAAAACAAAATAGGGCGGCGTCTAGTCTGTAAATCGGCCGACGTCTAAGAGTTACAGTACCTTCAAGGAGATTAAAAGTAAGTACCTTCAAAGTTAGCAGATTATAAATTTGTTCGTTCACAAAGGATCCTGCTTCATTTTGATAACCAACCACGCGTGTACCCCCC
>NW_004797553.1:631232-632782 GCF_000002075.1 Aplysia californica
TCTCTCTCTCTCTCTCTATCTCTCTCTCTCTCTCTCTCTCTCTCTCTGTCTCTTTGTCTCTGTGTGTGTCTGTCTCCATCCCTCCTCCTCTCTATCCGTCATATAAAGTAGGTATATCATATTATACCGCGTGGAACCTGGAGAAGAATCACAGAAATCGATGTACAGAAAAGTGGGAAGACATGGAATAACATCAAAAAAGAGGCAAGCCCAGGATAGAGAAAGGTGGAAGATGTTTGTCCGTGGCCTATACCCTGGTGCAGGGTGAGAAAAGCAATGATAATGATGATATCATATTATGATAATGGCTAATAATACACGGACAAGTGAGAGTTAATCGGAAAACCAAAAGAAAAAGAATCCTCGATGTTTATGGGGGTTTTCTTCTATTGTAACGACTTCTTTAAACAGAAAGCCAAACTAAACCGAATGAAATAGGGAAGTCCCGCAGATGTTGGTTAAATTGTACTCCACTGTGTATGCATGATGTAACATGTATGTTTATGTAGCATACACTAAATTCAATTTATTAGAAACACGACTGATTTACTGCATTTTTGAAGATTTATTTAAACTTAGGTTTATTGCCTTTAATTTTACACAGTTTTATTATCAATTTATTTCAGAGCGACATCAAATGTTTAAATGAATTCATTATTTTACTGGAAAAGGAAAGGCTGTTGAATAAAGCAAGGTGTAATCTTCCCAGTGCACATTTCAGGTGCACACATGTGTTATCGTTAACAAACTGACACAGATCTGAGGTGAAGTACAATGTCTCGTTATGCCAAGTGCACACACTATGTAACAGATCAAGTACCGTATTATGTACTATCTTTGATTCTACCATTCAACTTTGGTTTATGTGGAGTGGCAGTAAAGCATTTCTTTGTCACATGCAAGAATCGCCAGTTCGATTCCCGATTGGGGAGCTTTTTTAAATGGAGTATCTTGGTCTTCCTGCTGGGATATTGTATCCCCCTCTGCCCAGGTTGTCTCTGATAGCCATGGTTGTAGGCCCGCCTCCTAAATGATCTAATCTAAAGTGTGTCGATGGGGGCGTAAGAACATTTAATCTATACCAAAAATCCTTATACTCTACATCTGGCTAAACGACAGTAAATGAAAAAAATGCTATGCCAACCATTATTATTCTTTGAACCCGAATGTGGGACATTTGGTGAATATCTGCCAGTGATAAATCGTTTCAAAGTCACCGAAAGACAGTTACATCTATTCATGTTCAGCTCGGCAGCAGAAGTCAACGAGAAGTTTCAGTCACACCCAAGGACTTTATACATACCCAAGGACCTTGCAACAAAATAATTGACCCTCCTCTCTCTCTCTTCGCGGCACGGCGAAAGGCACACCCAGTGGACATACAAAATGGCGCCAACTATGGTCACCCAGCGTAAACTGCGATTTTTTCTTTGCAAAGTATAGTAGACTTGGGCAGTGGACTACGGTATGAGAGGGAATATCATATATGTGCAACAACAAAAAAGAGGTGAAGGTGATGGGGCGGGCCTTGGAAAATAATATATATGTAT
>NW_004797553.1:633501-641809 GCF_000002075.1 Aplysia californica
GAGAGAGAGAGAGAAGGGGATGGGCAGGGGCTGTTTGATAAGGACTGTCTATGAACTTTATGTTTTGATCCCCCATGTTGACTAGTCGTGAAACACTCGGAGTCTTAATTGTTAGCTTGTGTCGTTTGGTTTCTCAGCCTACCGTATTAATAATTAATTGTAACAGAGCGTTATCTCACTTGTTGCTCCTCCCATTTATCTGTCAAGTATTTATTGCTTTCCTTCATCTGTGACCGAAATCACCGCTCATATTCAGGTCGTAATTCATCACTGTGTTGTAAACGCACAAATGAACATTCGAAAAAAAAATTGGCTCAACATTACACAAAGGCGATCGGAGAGTCCCAGAGTACAGGTGCAAAGTCTGTCTTGAAAATTCGGATGCAAACCTGATAGATGGTCAGGGAAACAAAAAACACAAATGAAATCACAGTGCGGTGTGATCCCATCTGATGCGGCTTTGTTAGTCCGGCCAACCGAATCATGCCTTACGGTGTTCGGAGAAATCAAAATGGTTTATCAAATCTAGACGGTCAGAAATCACAGCCGGGTGTGATCCTTTCATTATAAGTCCCCTGCGCCTGAGGCGAACATTGCACCACTCATCGAGAAATTTATGGTACGAGAACACTGGGCCAAAAATGTACTCCTATTGATGTAGACTTTGAACAAGGTTCATATGAGGTTTTGGAAGACTGAGCCAAATTTAGGTATCGGTTTTATCGTTTTCGGTAATCGATAGTACCTCTTCCGTTCGCCACTTATCGAGACTGTTTCCTTACCGTTATATCACGGAATGTTCTTGATATGGGCATGTACTGTAAACATGTTTTTTCCCCCCTCGGAAAACCACGTGTACAGTGAATACACATAACACAGTCGGCTACATGGTGCGTCTTTTGTTGAGAAAAAGTCCTTGCGATTCAAAACAAAGTTAAACTACGCGAATGTGTAAGACTGACTTTCAAATTCTACAGTAGCCTACTTATGTAGCTCAGTGTAATGTTTGTTTTGTATTTTGAAAAAAAATACTATTTAGGATCCAGGATCAATCCTTTGAATTAAAACGCTATAATCGATACCAGAAATTCAATTGGGCTCAGTTGTCCAACAGGGGTTGGAGGCTTATTACGTAATGTTAACGAAACCGAAATTTTTCGCTCAGTCTTCCGTACCCCGAAATTTAGAGCGGAGATGAGATCGTGTATGAGTGTGGGTTATCTATGAAGTTTTGTTTTTATTCAGTAAAACATGATCTAAAATGCGGGAACTTCAGGCTCTCGAGTGGGATCTTAGTGGCGACTTTTGTGTACATGTAGTAAAATTTGTTTTTGGGGATTGTTTCTTACTTCTTTTTTTTAAACAACGGAATCTTAAGTGAACCGGGATCATAAACGATGGGATCTCAGGTGGAGACTACTATGATAGATTAAACCGGGCACAGTACTATTAAAGGACACTCAAACTCTTTCCACCCCCCCCCCCTTTCGTCTTTCTTTAGCAAAGAAGTCATTCACCGTTGTTGTTAAGCATGTATACTGAATTTTAAAAAAAAGATGCAGCCGCTATATGACGTCTACATATTTAGACATCACTTACCTACAGTCATGAGATAAACGGGTTTTAAAATATAACGTAAGTCTACTGACTTTCTTAATCTCAAGGACTTCAGAGTAAAACCCTCTTTCATATCTAGATTTCAGTGCGAGAGTCGGGCACAGGTTGACCATAGTTCCGCTGTGAGAGAGGGCTCCTATCAGGCGTGCGGTGGCGCCCACAGAACATCCTCCATTACTATAATATAACCTCCTTCGTCATAACTGACGAACGTCTTTATTCTCAGTGATATAATCATGAAATCGTAGAGTGAAAACGTTGTCCCAGATTACATCTACAATGCACAGTCTTTGAATCCCCACGGAAGGAAATTTTCACGATTTTAATCTCCCGGTCAGTGATAATCTGCAAGTCTTTTAAAGTCGCGGACAGACGACATAGAGGTTCTGATAGTTGTGTAATCAACCCGACACCAAACGACAACGCTAGGGAAAGGATAGTTCCCCCATCCTACCTTACAGACGATTTTGTTCTTCTTAGTGACAGCCTATATCTGTATAAAGAAAAAATCCATGGTGTAGTCACTGCCTTGGGTTTGGACAAACAACGCTTCTGCTTCTGTCTTTGTGTGGTCTCCTTTGAGTAAGACACAAAGAACTGGTTGTCTACCAACCCTTCTAGGCCACCACAAGCGATACCTAGCATCTGCGTTTGTTGCTATTTTTTTGTGTCCAAAAATGTCTCAAAAAGTGGCAAAAGTTGCCATAAAGAGTGGCAAAAGTTGCCACAAAAAGTGGCAAAAGCTGCCAAAAAAGTTGCCATTAATTTTCAAGCTTTCAACTCTCTGTGACGACATATAGCAATATATAGATAGAGGTAACAATCTAAAGCACCAGAATTTCTTGTGCTCTGTTTTAAGCATCCATAATATTATTTGTAGTCACCCAGTGTATAAAATAGTGAAAAATAAAGGCTTCACAACAGAATGAAATCAAAATTAGAACAGCACGGATAAATAACCACAAAAATTAACAAATTAGGGCGCGTGTCCACCTATCCGAAGATTGGCTGTTTTAACCCTAAACGCGTGTAATTCAAGAAAAAGTAGGCCTACAGGATATTGCGTGTAAATTATGGAATCACACACAATCGGGGCGTGCCAGTTTCAGTATTCGGTTTTGGTGGAGCGCACGCTCTAATATCGCACATTTATATTTCTAAAAGGGTAGGAACAGCATCAAATTAAATGACATTACGCTGTATAAACACTTACACACACAAAAAGAAAAGCAAATCATCAGAACAATTTTTAGAAAAATTAACACACCAACAAATTAAAACTCAACAAAGAGAGAAAAATAAAAGACAAACAGCAATAGAAATAATATGTAACGTAAACTACTTATTTTCTCTACATGAAAATAGATACACAGGGACATCTTAAAACTTATCAAAACACATGTCTAATAATGTCTAATATGTTATGAAGTAAACTTGCTGTTCTGACTTTTTTTGAAAAAAGCAAAAATCGCGGCTGCGACAAACACAGATGCTAGCGACACGCCCGTCAGCTGTGAGGGAAACTTCTCGACCACTGACTTCTGCTGTCGGGTTAGTTACACAATTATTAGACGTAATTGTCTTCGGTAACTTTGAAAGACTTATCACTAGCAGATTAACCTGTCCCCGCGGTTTTATGCGAAAGAATTTATGAAATTATGCAAACTGAGCCCAAAAATGTGAAATTATGCGATTCTGTTATTTTAACAAAGAATAATAAAGGAAAATAATCAGAAATTATGCCAAGAATGATCAAATTTTGCTAAATTATGCGGGGTGCATAAAACCACGGGGACAGATTATCAGAAGATTTCCCACACTCGAGTAAAAAAAAAAAAGAAACGTTTTTTCCCTTAGTTGGCTTGTAGCTAGCGGCGAAGTTGTAGTTTTTTTCTTATGTAAGTACAATGTGGTTAGACGCCCCTATCAACATAAAGGGAAAGAATCTCCACCAATCAGAGCCTTGGGATCCGAACGTGTGAAACTGTGACGATTCTAATCCTCTAGACGGTGAAACTGAAGTCCGTTCTACGATGAAAGCTTTCTTTAACAGTCGCCGACGGACTAACAGTCTCCGACGGGCGGCGTTCAATAGTTATGTAACTAATCCGACATCAAAAGCCGATGTGCGAAAAGTTTAATTCGCATGTTCTCGGGCGCGTTTTCTCTTTGAGATATGTATAATTATAACCTCGTGGAGCAAACGCTACCCTCACTCTCATTTCGTTCACGGATTGCGGATGACGTGTCATACTGCGCTCTGATCGGATATTTTGTTTTACATTCTTGGATACATGATATTTTCACTGTTGCTGTGAAACTGTTTTCTGTGTATCTTTGGAACTTCATCTGGAAGCTTATAATTTTTCACTGGTGCCTTGAGATATTTTTCTTCAGTGTATCTTTGGAACTTTATTTGGAAGCCAGTAATTTTTCATTGTTTCCTTTGGACGATCTTTCAGTGTAATTTTGGAACTTCATTAGAGAGACTGTGTTACTTTTTCACTTTTGACTTGGGATAATTCGTCAGTGTAGTTTGGAAATTCATAGGAAAGCCAGTTTTTCCCCCTACTGCTGTGTGAGACAATTTCTAAGTCAATATTTGGAACTTTTTTTGCCCTTTCTACACCATGGATAGTCCGGGATTGGCGAAACTTCGAATGGCTGGAGGGATTGTGAAAGGACTTCAGCGAGACCTCATTCGTCAACATGAAGACAGTAAGTCCCGACGTGAGCTGCTACCTGTTGGGGGAGGTGTTTCTTTGTGGCCCACGATGGAGCAGATGAGGTTATCTAGAGCAGGGTTTGTCAAATTCACCCTTCTCGCAGTCAAGCTGTGTATGTTCACAACGTGGGTTCTGCGAATGTTGCACCGCGACACTTTTCACAAACTCGAGGAATCGACAGCGATGGTTCGTACATTCTGCGCCAACTATAGTGTAGCAGGGAACTCAAGTAGCGAGATTCTACAGGCACAAGTTCTGTCGTGGCACACCGGACTTCTGGAGTTGACCGACCACATCCAGTCTCTCTTCGATATGTCGACGACGCCACCAAGCTACCAGCTCTCCGCCCTCTGCTATGTGCTAGTTCTAGTCGTGCTCATCTACTATCTACAAGACAACATGCTGGCCAGAAATAAACTCTCTCCTTCAAGAATCAACAAGTGGGCCTGTCTTCTGGTTGTCATGACAACGTGGACCGTGATGATGGCCTACGGTTTGCTACTGGCTGACTCTTTGGAACGTCAAGTGGTGAAATGTGTCCTCGACTACGGCA
The DNA here is from genome assembly GCF_000002075.1 of Aplysia californica. Taxonomy (NCBI): domain Eukaryota; kingdom Metazoa; phylum Mollusca; class Gastropoda; order Aplysiida; family Aplysiidae; genus Aplysia; species Aplysia californica. The sequence continues at coordinate 638,398 of NW_004797553.1, forward strand.
GGTCTTTGGCTCACCTCGTTACCTATGACCTCAGCACCTATCACAACGTCCTGTTGTACTGGAGAGCTCGTTTCCTTGACCCCGTGTCCCCAGGCTTGTTGGTCATTGCGGACGTGATCAGTGTCAAAGATCTGGTATTTTATCTACAGTTTTACTGTGGATCAGTTGTTACAATTCTCGTCTTTCCGACTGTAAAGCTTCTTATTGCGTGCTGGAAAGTTCACGGGCAAGAAGGTTCTTCGAATATCACACGGCAACAACTTTCAGCCTCTTAAGGAAGACACGGTGCTGATTCTTCGAAAAACCCGTGGCAACGACTGTCAGCCTCTTAAGACAAAGACGGCGTTGATTCTTCATAAACTCACATTGTGACGACTCTCGGCGTCTTAATGAAGAGACTGTGCTATTTCTTCGAATATTGCAAACAACATAAAGCAACATATTTCATCCTTTTGGGAAATAGACAACGTCCGTTCGCCAAATTTTACAAGGTGACATGTTTCAGTATTTGTAGGAACAGGCAGCGCTGGTCAAGACATTTTGCTCCAACAATAATACTGTAAAGGAGAGCAAAAGTAACGAAAAACTTGCAGAAACTCGCGGAGTCGACAGCAATGATCCAGACATTCTGCGGCAACTATAGTGTAGCGGGAAACTCAAGTAGCGAGATTCTACAGGGACGAGTTCTGTCGTGGCACACCGGACTTCTGGAGTTGACCGACCACACCCAGTCTCTCTTCGACATGTCGACGACGCCACCAAGCTACCAGCTCTCCGCCCTCTGCTATGTGCTAGTTCTAGCCGTGCTCATCTACTATCTACAAGACAATATTATACTAGCCAGGAATAAACTCTCTCCTTCAAGAATCAACAAGTGGGTCTGCTATGTGCTAGTTCTAACTGTCGTGCTGTGATGCCGGAGAGCTAGTGTCCTTGCTCTTATGTCCCCGTGGTTGGTGGTCATTGCTGACGTCACCAGTGGAACAGTTCAGATATTTTATGTACATTTTTCGTGGAACACTTGTCACGGTTTTAGTCTGTCTAACTGTGAATCTTTTTGTAAGACTTTCTTGAACGGTCACGGACAAGGGGAACATCTAGGTAAAAAACAAACAAACCTGAAGAATATACGTCTGCGAACAAACGTACAAGCCAGCAATAAGAATATTTTATAATAACTGTATAATAACCTGAAGAGGTAGGCTTACATTGTCGTGTTGCTAGTTGCCATCTTACTTTCCATTGTCTACTCAACTTTGTTTTTTTTCATTTAGTTACACAGAAACATTCTGCCCTTTTGATAAGTTCTTCTTGCTAAGTTCTCTTGACGTCAGATTACGTGACAACAGCAATATCGCCATTGAATATTGACAGAATCTTTCAGGATGTTGTTGTTTATACTTTTGTATGAGCCTACAGATTTGGTAATTTCACATTTTGAAATGTATAATTGCATACCACATGAGTATAGGCTACATCTATATAATTTATCCTCTTAAATGGGTGAACATAAAAACATTGGTCTAAATGCCATGCTATTTCATCTTCAATAAACTGCATTAACTTTAAAAGACAGATTCAAATGAGCTCTTAGAAAAAAAATAGTAAGTTAAGACAAAACATTTAGTGTGCCTATCAAAAGATCACGGATGTACTGAGCTTAACAGATTGCGATGCTAGTAATGTATTGATTTTATCCTATTATGAACGTATCCAAACACATATATAGGATATTATTTTCTTTCTCACCTGAAAAAAGTAAGTACCCTTCGACAGCCTCTGAGCATTAAAATGGAAATATTTTGTAATATACAACTGGAACCAACTTAACACACTAGTGACGGATCGAATGATCAAATAATTACAATAATAGATTTCATGTATAGAGCTATTTTTTACCCCTTTAATGTGACATTGTCAGCCAACATAAGACATAATTACTGAGTAGGCTACATTTCCAAACTTTCCTGTTCTTGAAATCGCCATTTTTATGCCATGAGTCTTAAGCACGTTACATACATTAAAATTTAATGATAACATAATATATTTTGATAGAAGCTGTAGCAGCTGAATGTAGCAAATTCTCCCTCTCTCCCGTTCTTGTTTGTTTTCGTTTCGTCTTCAATAAGAAATGTGGGGGAAATAAGGGGGGAGAATTGTAACTGTTGCTTATTGGCTAGTCAAAGAGGTTGTTGGTTAGTAGATATAATGTTCCTTCTTTTACGTCTTTTGAACTCACTCTGGTTGATGACCAACCCCCCCCCCCCCCCACAACAAACAACAATTTAAAAGAACAACACCCTCCAAAACAAACGAAAAAACTAACAAGCAAACAAACAAACAACAACAACAGCAACAACAACAACAACAACAAAATAATGTAAGGAAAAAGTCCAAGCCTCATTTTATTAACGTACTGAGGTCGCTCATTCAGGATTGTAGACGCACTGTTTGGAACACGTTGTAAGGAAGCATAACTTCCGTTTTTCGTGCAGATTTTTCCATTCTGAAATAATATTCTTTATCTGAAACATAAAAAGGTAGACAACAACATGCATACTTTGATATACGCAAATTCAAGTTTCTGAGTTGTGTACGATGGTTAGAAACGTGACGAAAGAGTGGTATGCTGCTACTCAGGCTAGTCGCTCCTTTAGAGTTACAAAGTTTTATCAAGCCCATGAGGTCCGACTCCAATGTTATAATATCATCTATATCAAAATCGCACAATTATTCGGAGGGGTTATCAAGACAGTCAAAGAACTGCATTCGAAAAGTTTGACATACATAGTACTGTGGATGGAACTCAAAGATTTAACGTCAAATTTCTCAAAACTAGGAACTGAGCCCATAGAAATTGAAAATTAAAGACTTAACAGAAAACAATTATAGTTTCCCTGTGAATTGTATGATCTTCGTTGTAGGCTAAATACGATAAGTTTAGAAACGGTGCCCATAGCCTCTTAGATGGATCCACATTTCTATAATATTATCAATTTAGATACCGTGTTATTTTCTTAGCGAGTGAAATTGCAATAACTTAAAGATGTACTATATCAAGTAGACGCGTTTTTCTTTTTACGCTTCTTTCAACACATACTAGTCAACATATATAGTTGATGAAATCCAGGTCAAAGTGAACCTGTGAAAGGAGAAAGGAATTATTTTTTTTCAAAGTGGTTTAATGAAAAGAAATAAAACTTGATGCTATCTTGCAAATTGTTTGTAATTTTTGATGTACTTAATATTATGTTTGTATTAGTGAACACGCATTTGAAATATTATATTATTACGGTGTGAATGCTTCTTGTGTCAGCCAATATTATGTATGCATTCGTGTTCATGGGTATGTGCGCTTATGTGAGTGAGTGTGTTTGTGTGTGTGTGTGTGTGTGTGTGTGTGTGTGTGTGT
>NW_004797553.1:642320-647320 GCF_000002075.1 Aplysia californica
TGTGTGTGTGTATGTGTGTGTGTGTGTGTTTGTTTGAGTGATTGGAGATAGTTTTTGTATTTTGTTGTTCGTTTTCTAAAATGCAATAAAAATGTTTAGAAAAACTACAATGAATAGCGTTGATTATATTTATCTTTCCTTTCAATGTATTAATTTAAGTTAATGTTTGAATATTTTGGTAGATCCTCATTACTGTTTCATTTTCGAAACAAATCACTCAATCCATGTTGCAGAGTTCACACGATGTTAGTGTATTAAGACCGATATATATTTAACGAGAATAAAATAAATGGTGAAATGGTAAAAGTTTAACGCCACTTTCAACACTATTATTACTTTACTTGCTTTATCCGCCCCCTTGTACCTTTAGGGCGTTGAGGGGGAGAAAGATCTTTCTGTCTCTAGCAAGCTGAATGGTCTAACTGTGTGGAATGTAGTATGTTTTCAGGGTATTCTGCACACCCTGGACTCAGGTTTTCCTTGGTCTTCCTCTTGCCTCGCACCCTGATCAACACTATTAGGTTTAAAAAATGGTGAAATGGTATAGGTTTAACGCCCCTATCAACACTATTAGGTTATTTAAGAGGCGGGACCTCCTAGTTTAACGTCCGTCTCCGATAGGACCGAGACACGTGGGAAGTTCGTGTAAAGTGCCTTTCCCAAGGACACAACGTCGGACCGAGCTGAGGCTCGAACCCCCGAACTCACAATATCACAATTACGAGTCTGGTAGCCTAACCACAAGGCTACAGACGCCACTCTATTAGTTAATTACATAGACCTATTATTGGCTAATTAAATTAGGTTATTAAAATAAAAAAGCAGGACCTCCGATTTTAACTTACATCTCCGAAAGGACCGAGCCCAAAAGAAAAATGTGTGTTAAGTGCCTTTCACAAGGATACAACCTGGGACCGGGCTGAAGCTCGAAGCTCGAACCCCGAACCCGCAATCTCACGATCACGGGTCCGGTAGCCTGACCACTACGCCGCCTTAGAATAAAACAAACTTCTTTCTGACATTTTTGGCTGTTTTGAGTTGTTATAACCATGAGGTCAGAACCCGATTTTACGCTCTATCTGCTCTACCAAAATCGTAAGAATGTTCAGAGTCGTTATCAAGATATTCAAAGAATTGCATTCGAAAAAAACCTTGATATGTTGTGCAACTCCAAATTTTTAACGTCAAATTTCTCAAAACTAGGAACTGAGCAGTTAGAACTTTGTAATTCTAGGGTAGCGGTGCCACTCACATCGAGTGCTGTAACGACATTTGACTTTGACTAAAGGTACTAAAGATTGTGGCGTCGGTGGCCTAGTGGTTAGGCTACCGTAATCGTAATCGTGAGGTTGCGTGTTCGGGGGTTCGTGCCGCTGGTCGATGTGTCCTTGGGAAAGGCACTTTACGTGAATTTTCCTCACTTCACCCAGGTGAGAATGGGCACCCTGCCAAAGATCTTGTCAGTATGTTAGTGCTATAGCGCCTATAAATGGCTGCTTGCACTGTATGCTTCCCATGAAATTGAGGTTGCTTCAGAATGCTCTCAGGTCTGCTGGGGGTAATAGTATAGATTGTAAAAAATGGTGAAATGGTATAGGTTTAACTCCCCTATTCACACTATCAGGTTATTTAAGAGGCGGGGCCTCCGAGTTTAACGTCCTTCTCCGAAAGGACCGAGCCAAATGGAAATTCGTGTAAAGCACCTTTTCCTAGGACACAACGTCAGACCGAGCTGAGGCTCGAACCCCCGAACCCGCAGTATAGATTGTGAAGCGCATAGAGCTTGCTGTTTAGCCGGGATTTGCGGTATACAAATGCTCTCTAGTATTATTTATTATTACTTGACGGGTATTTTCTATCCAAAACAATTGTTCAGAGAACTGTACTGGGGAGATGAACGAGAGGAAGACAAAGTAAGAGGTGGACTGACTACAGTGCAGAGTGGACAGGGAAATCCTTCGCCCAAACTCAGGCGCTCGCAAAAAAGAAAAAGACCCCGTGAAAAGTGGAGGCCCATGACGACTTACAGCGCCCCTACCATCCTCATGGATTATGGGATCAGTGACAGTGAATTGGCAGGGAATTGACAGTGACTCTTATCGATTTTGGACAACCAAGGGATTTTTAACGTGCGCAAATTGCACACAGGGCCACCTCCAAGAATTTCTGCCCTTCTCCGAGATGGCTAGATGTAGATCTTACTTACCATAAGATCATGGGTGTGGTTGAAAGACAGCAGTAAGGAGCCAAGGAGTAGCCGTAGAAAGGCTGCAGAAAGAGTCAGAAGCCCATAGGAGGGGGCAAAAGAGGAAGTGAGGGGGTGGGGACAGAAAAGGGAGACGAAAACAGAAGACAGAACATTGTTAGAGAGCAGGAAAGAATGTAAAAGTGAAAGGAGAAAATTTTTAGAGAAGTAAATGTTCGTCTCTCTCCAGATTCGAACCCGCAACCTATAGAATGAGAGGTGCACACCTTAACTTCTAGACCTGTACGAGCGCCCCCTGAAATAGTTTCTGCACTGGAACTGTTAGATGTACATCAAAGACGCCCTAAATGACCTCTCCACAAGGTAAACGATCAAAGGGTAGACCGAGTAGAACCTGGAGAAGAATCCCAGAAATTGATGTACAGAAAAAAGGAAAGACACGGAATAACCCCAAGAAGGTAGATTGATTGATTGGGTAGATGTTTTACGGCACTATCGACACAATTTTGGTCATTTAAGCGCCATCAGGTTTCACCGCTACAAAATCAGACGTGTTTTTAATAAAGCGTTTTTCGGAGCTCACAACCGCAAACGATCACACTATTTCTATTATGCTAAAAGGACGAACAAACATTTATAAAAAGTTTTTGTAAATATGGAAAAGGCTTATTGACATTTGTATATACAATACAAATTTCAGTGTATGTATACATACACCGACAACAACAACTATATATTTTCACATTCTATTAAACAGTCCAATTTCTTTTATATAACTTAAAATTCTTTTAGGCTCTATGATGTCAAAAAGGGTCTTAAATCTTTACATTTAAAATATTTCTCACGGACATAATTAAAGTCGACACATTCCATTAGGATGTGCCGTACTTTGAAATGTGTGTTGCACGCCACGCAAAAAGGAGCTTCCTCTCCTTCGAGCAAATGTTTGTGCGTGACGTGCGTGTGTCCTATCTTTAGTCGGGTAAAAATTACTTTTTCTCTTCGAGGTAGAGAAAATGGTTTCCTGGGCGTAAGGTTGAATGTAATGGAGTTTGTTGTGTATTTGTTGATTCCAAATTTGGGACCAGGAGGATGTGATGTGTTCTTTTACTTTCGGTTTCATGTCAGAGAAACGGATTTTACTATTTTTGTTTTCAGTTAGTTTTAGAGATTCTTTGGCAAATTGGTCAACGGCTTCGTTGCCATCAATGCCTACATGGCTTGGAAGCCAAGCTATTGTAATAGTTTTTCCAGACTGATGTAGAAAATGCAGTTTAATGATAAGTTTCAAAATTCTGTTGTCGGAGGTGTCAGAGCGCTCTAAAGATTTCAGACAAGAGAGAGAGAGTCTGAAAGGATTAGGAAGGTAGACTTGGTTGATTGATCTATAATATTTAGGGCCATTTCAAGAGCTGTAGCCTCAGCAGTGTAGACTGAAGCTTCTGGGTGGAGTTTCCTTAAGCTTAAGCTGTGTGGCGATGCAAGGGCAGCAGCTCCTACTGAGGAGTCATTTTTGGATCCGTCTGTAAAGAGTTTCTCTGCTTCAGGGTATCTATTTATTAGCTGTAGTTTTGTCTGTGGAATTTTTGTTGTATTTTTCAAGACTAGTATCTATGTTTGGTTTGGTTAAATGCCATGGAGGTATGCTGGACATGGCAAAGGGCTCGATTATGTCTTCAGAAAAATCAATGTCTTTGAGATCGTTCTGGATTCTTATTCCGAAAGGGCTTACTTTATTTCCTAAGGAAAGCTAGCCCAGGATAGAGAAAGGTGGAAGGTGTTTGTCCAAGGCCTGTAAGCTATACCCTGGAGCAGGATGAGAAAGGCAATGGTGATGATGAAGGGCACCCCTATTAAGCTTAATTTAATGTATTTACGCGTTCGGCCCCCCCCCCCAAAAAAAAAAAAATAAATAAAATAAATAAATAAAAAAAAAAAAATAAATAAATAAATAAATAAATAAATAAAATAAAATAAAGAATAAATAAAAAAGGTAAAAATAAAAATAAAAAATAAAATTTAAATAAAAGTGAAAACAAAAATAAAAATACGAATAATAATTACGTAGCGTTCTCACACCCACACTGCTGTGGCGTGGCAGTTCAACAACAGGCTCTTTATTTCTGAGTACCTGAGGGCTTTTAAAAAAAAGTTTTAGTAAGAGTTTTACGGCACTTGCAAAACAATAACGATAGTTATACACACGCCAACCACCCACCCTGAGGGCTTTGGAATCTTTCACTTTGGATTAAGTCTTTGAGATAGCCCCCCACCCCTACCATCTCCCCCGTCATCTAAATAATATCATGACGTTTGGTATCTTTTCGTGTAATAACGTTTTGTCATTTGAGTTAGAGATAACAGCCAGGTGGCTGGTGGGTGCTCCGGTGAGGTTTGCTCCTTCTTTCCTCTGTCAAACAGCTATCGTTCTTATCTCTGCTCCTTCCTTTTTGTGTTTGCTACTCTCTTGTAACACCTCTCATCTTCGGCACTTATATGACCTTATTATGTTGCAAGTGTCGTAAAATTCGTTCTAAAGCTAAACTGAAGAGATAACAGAAGCCTAGCGTCTGTAGTGATATTTTTATGAAGTTATCTGTCAATAAATGTCTACGAAAGGTCAGATGACAAAGAAAAAAAAACCAGAAATAAAAAACGTTAGCCCTGTACAATCACAGGAGGTTAAAAAAAAAGCAAACAAACAACCCCTCCCCTCCACCTCCATAGAATTGAGGGCACGTTCAATCGAAAAGCGAACTTCTGTACTAGTCGTTTCAGGAGGCGGAACCTTGTA
>NW_004797553.1:654014-657982 GCF_000002075.1 Aplysia californica
CACACACACACATTAATTGATATGATTAATCCCTACTTGGGCTCCAGGAGATCAGTGAGACATGTGACGGGCCCCGGGGCCTAGGTGTAATAATGGGTGGCCACAATGGCTGGATCGGGCAGATCGCCCGACTAGGTCGCCTGAAACTAAAAAACAAACACGTTTGCTTTTGAGGCGACCGAGTCGGGTGATCGCCGAAGCCCGATATCCCATCTGTAGTGGGCACCCCGTATAACGAGCTGTCGCCACCACAGGCAGACTTCTCTGTTGGTTGCTTTTCTTGTGTTTGGCCAATCAGGTTTCAGTTTTTTAAGAGTGACAAACTCGAGGTGAAAATGACCACTCCTCTCTTGGTCGTGATTCATCTGTTTGGCCAATCAGGTTTCAGTTTTTTAAGAGTGACAGACTCCGGGTGAAAATGACCACTCCTCTGTTGATCGCGGTTCATCTGTTTGACCAATCAGGTTTCAGCTTTTTTACTTTTTATTTTTATTTTTTATAAACACACTCGGGATGAAAAAGGACACATTTCTCTGATGATTGCCATTCATGAATTTGACCGATCCCGTTCCAGCTTTAATGAGTAACCGGCTCAAAATGAAAATTTTCAAATGACTCTGTTCATGTCAGGGACCTTACTGTAGAACCTCCTTGGTTCATCGCTATTCATGTGTATGGCCAATCAGGTTTCAGCTTTTTTTGAGTTACATGTAGACACGCAGACAGACAGGTAGACAGATTTCTCTGTTGATCCCTGTTTGTGGGTTTGACTCAATCACGCCTCGGATATTTATTTTCTAAAAATTGTGACATGCTCAGGTTGGAAATGGGAAGACTATACTGTTGATCACTGTACATGCATTTGTCAAATCAAACCTCAGTTTTACTAGATCTAGTAGAAAATGTTATTTGTTAAAGTCACAGGCCCGTTGTGAAAATGAACTAATTTCCCTGTTGATCTTTGTTCGCGTGTTTGACCAATCTGGCTTCAGTCTTTTTTGTTCATTTTCTTTTATTCGTTTTGAAGATTTGGTTGGGTCCGACTGATTTGTAACAGGATCCGGCTGAGAGTGGGAAGCTTTCATCGTGGATTCTTGTTTGCGTGTTTGCTTAATCGTAACTGAGTTTTTGAAATATGTTTAACTACCGTGTGTCTAAAAAAAGGACCCATTTACTTAACCCTATCCTTACGCCCAAGGGTCATTTTGTAGCCCCAGGGTTGTATTCTTCTCATTTTAGAAAGCTTCTAGTACGGAGATCTCTTTGAAACATTCAGTATTTCTTTTAAAAATCACTTTGACACACTGCTATGCAAAGCGTACGGATCGGATTAATGAGTAAATCTCCTCTTTGGAAAGTGGTGGAGCACAGTTCCCAACGTCATATGGATACGATAGTAGAACACGACGTACGGATAGAGTTAAAGGACAATAACTCGGTTTTCTTTAAATCAATTTTTTTTTAAAGTTCGAAAAAATCAAATTCAATTACGTGGACATTTTATATATGCATTGCCCAGTATGAACAAAATAAATCAACGTGTTCGAAAATATCAAGCTTTTAAAATTTTTACCAAAATTAAGTGAAACGCACAACTTGATAACTTCCAAAACAAATAAAAATAATAATAATAACCATATTTATCCTTCCATTTCAAACAGTTACTATTTGCGCAGTGAAGAACAAATTTAGACAAAATCAATACTGCCAAATAAACTCAGGGAAGTGATGGCTGTTCATATCTCCAGGCTCCGACAAGCTCCGATATGTCACTGGGAACTTTGAATAACCCGTGGCATGCTTCTGGGTCAGTTCTTTGTCCATCATGTATTGTTCAACGTTGGGTTTTTTTTTTTTGGGGGGGGGGTGGTTTGGAGGGGGGAGTGTTTTACGATGCTCGCAACTGCATAAGGTCATATGAGCGCGCGGGACACACCTAATATACTCAGTTGGTAGGAAATTTTGAATTTTGTCCAGGTGGCGGCCGAAGCCTACTCTTATCTATTATAGACCACCAAGGGATCTTTAACGTATTCAACTTGCACACTGGCCCTCCTAGATTTTTCGCCCTTTCTCGAGAAGGCTAGGTGTAGATCTTTCCTACCAGAAGATCAGGGGTGTGACAGAAAGACAGAAGTAAGAAGGTCCCGGATTCGAATCCGGGTAGCGACCGAAAATTGTTCTTTTCTAAAATTGTCTCCTTTCACCTCCTTTCTTTCTATGTGGCAATGTTCTGTAGTCTGCTTTCGTCTCCTCTTTCTGCCCCCACCCCTCACCTCCTTCACCCCCGCCTCTATGCTCCTGACTCTTTCTGCAGCCTTTCTACTGCTGCTCCTTTGCTCCTTCTTACCGCTGCCTTTCAGCCACACTCCTGATCTTCTGGTAGAAAAGATTTACATCTAGCCTTCTTGGACAAGGGCAAAAAATCTCGGAGGTCCCGTGTGCAAGTTGCGCACGTTAAAGATCCTATGGTGGTCTAAAATCGATAAGAGTAGGCTTCACCCGCAACCCGGGCCAAATTCAAAATTTCCTACCTACTGAAAATATTATGTGTGTCCTGCACGCTCATATGATCTTATGCAGTTGCGAACGTCGTAAACACTTACCCCCCCCCCCCCCCCCCCGCCAAAAAAAACAAAAACAAACAAAAAACAACTTTAAGAAAACTGATCTTGAAAGTGGAGCGATGATCAATGATCTACATAATATGACAGCAGGTCCAAAGCGTGAGGAGCCAATTAAAATTTTTTGACAAAGCGTCAGTCAAAGAGTGACCACGCCTGGCAGCCAGAGGCAAGTAATTTTGACAGTAGGTTGATAAAATTGATAAAATAAAGTGGCCGCGGTCGCGTTGGACAGGTGACCATTTTACTCAGTTAAATTGTATCGAAAAAAAAAACAACCTCAAGGGGAGGAATGGAAAGTGGCCATTTAATAGGGCTGGGCCACGAGCGCGAGAACGGAACTGAATCGTCACTCTTTCCTGCGGAACGCGATTCACGATTCACTTCAGCGGAACGCGGAACAGTATCGCCAAACGATTCCCGACTCACTCCCCTGTCGCTGTCACCACCTTGTGGTTTAATTTAACCTACTGCTGAGTCGAGTCACGAGCGCAAAAACGGAACGGAGCACTTAGTATGGCTCCCCTTATTTTACAAAAGATGGTATAGTCCAACCCCCCTATTAAAACAAAATGAACGGGGTCCAACCAATAGACAGAGGGAATTTTATGGAGCTATTGTTTTAGCGAATGGTGGGGTTTGGGGGGGGGGGGATTTATGGGGGTCACTAATTGAGGTCAGTTGATAGAGCAGCGCAACAAAGGGTGTGGGGCGGAGAGGATGGCGCAACAGCAAAGAGTGGGACTCGCGCTCGCCTAGTGGCGTAGTTATGATACTGTTCCGTTGACATGACACTGTTCCGTTTCAGTCAGTGTTCCACCACAGTTCCGCGAGCGCTCGCGTACTTGCGATTCTTTGAAGCCGACTGAATCGGGAATCGCCACTCTCAAATTTGACGAGCAGGATCCAGCCCTACCATTTAAAGGTGTCCGTATTATTCAGGTGGCCGTCACGGCAGATTCGACTTTTACCTTGAACAGAATTTAAAAATGTTTCTAATCAGTAGTTGCGCGCAACTCATGTATTAGACAACTCATTGTTTAGTGAGCAAAAGAGGTAAAATCGCTCACTCTACTTATGTCTTCTCCATTTAGCGAGACGGTGTAATAAATGTACTATTATTACTATTATTACTATTATTAGCAGGAGAATGAGTTAAAGTTAAGAAAACACGAGCTCTAAGTAGGAACCCCCCAAAAAAACCTCCAAAAAACCCCAAACAAAAACGGACAAGATGAAACAAATTTAAAACAAAAACAAAGCGAACTTTACAAGAATTCGTATACCGCAAAAAGGTGCCTTTTATCGGTGTGCAGTAGGGGGTTAAAGGTGGAAGAGAGGACG
>NW_004797553.1:660582-662590 GCF_000002075.1 Aplysia californica
TCTCTCTCTCTCTCTCTCTCTCTCTCTCTCTCTCTCTCTCTCTCTCTCTCTCTCTTTCCGTCATATAAAGTAGGTGTATCATATGATAATGACCTCTCGGTCAGAGATAATCCGCTAGCGATTAGTCTTTTGAAGTCGCCGACAGACGACATATATGAAGCGTGCGGACAAAATGAGGTACTACTCGGATTCAAGCCTTATGGAAAAATTCACGTTTATAGGAGAAGTTTTTACAGCCTATTAATATGAAATAATAAAAAGCATGTTAAAGTTAAAGAAAATGGCATTAATAAAATTTCGACGAATTTGCCCCTCAGTGCGTCGATTTTTGGCCAATATCCCCATTTGTGGATTTACGAGAAGTAACCCATTTTGTCAGCACGCCTCACATATAATAGAGGTCCTAATTGTGATAATAGTGTAACCAACCAGACACCAGACGACAACGCTAAGGACAGGATAGTTCCCTCATCCCACCTAACAGACGATTTTGTTCTTCTTAGTGATAGCATATCTGTATAAAGAATAAACCCATGAAGCGGTCCTATCGGAGACGGACGTTAAACTAGGAGGTCCCGCCCCTTTAATAACCTAATAGTGTTGATAGGGGCGTTAAACCCATACCATTTCACCATTTTTCACTAAACCCATGAAGTAGTTTACAGTAAGTTCTAAATCCGTTGCTACCAACCCATCTAGGCCACCACTAGTGATACGCCATTCAGCTGTGAGGGAAACTTCTCGACCACTGACTTCTGCTGTCGGGTTGGTTACAAAATTATTAGACATAATTGCCTCCGGTGACTTTGAAAGACTTATCACTAGCATATTAACCTGTCCCCGCGGTTTTATGCGAAAGAAATTCTGAAATTATGCAAACTGAGCCCAAAAATGTGAAATTATGCGATTCTGTTATTTTAACAAAGAATGATAAAGGAAAATAATCAAAAATCTACCCAAAAAATGATCAAATTTTGCTAAATTATGCGGGGTGCATAAACCACGAGAACAGATTATCAGAAGATTTTCCACACTCGTGTTTAGAAAAAAAATAACGTTGTTTCCCTTTGTTGCCGTCTAGCTAGCGGGAAAGTAGTATTTTTTTCTTATGTAAGTACAATGTGGTTGGACGCCCCTATCAACATAAAGGGAAAGAATCTCCACCAATCATAGCCTTGGGATCCGAACGTGTGAAACTATGACGATTCTAATCCTCTAGACGGTGACATTGAAGTCCTTTCTGCGATGAAAGCTTTCTTTAACAGTCGCCGACGGGGGGAGTTCAATAGTTATGTAGCTAATCCGACATCAAAAGCCGATGTGCGAAAAGTTTAATTCGCATGTTCTCGGGCGCGTTTTCTCTTTGAGATATGTATAATTATAACCTCGTGGAGCAAACGCTACCCTCACTCTCATTTCGTTCACGGATTGCGGATGACGTGTCGTACTGCGCTCTGATCGGATATTTTGTTTTACATTCTTGGATACATGATATTTTCTCTGTTGCTGTGAAACTGTTTTCTGTGTATCTTTGGAACTTCATCTGGAAGCTTATAATTTTTCACTGGTGCCTTGAGATATTTTTCTTCAGTGTATCTTTGGAACTTTATTTGGAAGCCAGTAATTTTTCATTGTTTCCTTTGGACGATCTTTCAGTGTAATTTTGGAACTTCATTAGAGAGACTGTGTTACTTTTTCACTTTTGACTTGGGATAATTCGTCAGTGTAGTTTGGAAATTCATAGGAAAGCCAGTTTTTCCCCCTACTGCTGTGTGAGACAATTTCTAAGTCAATATTTGGAACTTTTTTGTGCCCTTTCTACACCATGGATAGTCCGGGATTGGCGAAACTTCGAATGGCTGGAGGAATTGTGAAAGGACTTCAGAGAGACCTCATTCGTCAACATGAAGACAGTAAGTCCCGACGTGAGCTGCTACCTGTTGGGGGAGGTGTTTCTTTGTGGCCCACGATGGAGCAGATGAGGTTATCTAGAGCAGGGTTTGTCAAA
>NW_004797553.1:662863-668744 GCF_000002075.1 Aplysia californica
TCCGCCCTCTGCTATGTGCTAGTTCTAGTCGTGCTCATCTACTATCTACAAGACAACATGCTGGCCAGAAATAAACTCTCTCCTTCAAGAATCAACAAGTGGGCCTGTCTGCTGGTTGTAATGACAACGTGGACCGTGATGATGGCCTACGGTTTGCTACTGGCTGACTCTTTGGAACGTCAAGTGGTGAAATGTGTCCTCGACTACGGCAGCTCTTTGGCTCACCTCGTGACCTATGACCTCAGCACCTATCACAACGTCCTGTTGTACTGGAGAGCTCGTTTCCTTGACCCCGTGTCCCCGGGCTTGTTGGTCATTGCGGGCGTGATCAGTGTCAAAGATCTGGTATTTTATCTACAGTTTTACTGTGGATCAGTTGTTACAATTCTCATCTTTCCGACTGTAAAGCTTCTTATTGCGTGCTGGAAAGTTCACGGGCAAGAAGGTTCTTCGAATATCACACGGCAACAACTTTCAGCCTCTTAAGGAAGACACGGTGCTGATTCTTCGAAAAACACGTGACAACGACTGTCAGCCTCTTAAGACAAAGACGGCGTTGATTCTTCATAAACTCACATTGTGACGACTCTCGGCGTCTTAATGAAGAGACGGTGCTATTTCTTCGAATATTGCAAACAACATAAAGCAACATATTTAATCTTTTTGGGAAATAGACAACGTCCGTTCGCCAAATTTTACAAGGTGACATGTTTCAGTATTTGTAGGAACAGGCAGCGCTGGTCAAGACATTTTGCTCCAACAATAATACTGTAAAGGAGAGCAAAAAGTAACGAAAAACTTGCAGAAACTCGCGGAGTCGATAGCGATGATCCAGACATTCTGCGGCAACTATAGTGTAGCGGGAAGCTCAAGTAGCGAGATTCTACAGGGACGAGTTCTGTCGTGGCACACCGGACTTCTGGAGTTGACCGACCACACCCAGTCTCTCTTCGACATGTCGACGACGCCACCAAGCTACCAGCTCTGCGCCCTCTGCTATGTGCTAGTTCTAGCCGTGCTCATCTACTATCTACAAGACAATATTATACTAGCCCATGGTTGTTGGTCATTGCTGACGTCACCAGTGGAACAGTTCAGATATTTTATGTACATTTTTCGTGGAACACTTGTCATGGTTTTAGTCTGTCTAACTGTGAAGCTTTTTGTAAAGACTTTCAAAACGTTCACGGACAAGGGGAATATCTAGAGTCTAGGTAAAAAACAAACACACGTGAAGAATATACGTAAGCGAACAAACGTACAAGTCAGCAGTGAGAATATTTTATAATAACTGTATAATAACCTGAAGAGGTAGGTCTGCATTGTCATGTTGCTAGTTGACATCTTACTTTCCATTGTCTACTCAACTTTGTTTTTTTCATTTAGTTACACAGAAACATTCTGCCCTTTTGATATGTTCTTCTTGCTCAGTTCTCTTGACGTCAGATTATGTGACAACAGCAATATCGAGATAAAATATTTACAGAATCTTCCAGGATGTTGCTGTTTAGACTTTAGTATAAGCCTACAGATTTGGTAATTTCACATTTTGAAATGTATAATTGCATACCATGAGTATAGGCTACATCTATATGATTTATTCTCTTAAATGGGTGATCATAAAAACATTGGTCTAAATGCCATGCTAATTCATCTTCAATAAACTACATTAACTTTAAAAGACAGATTCAAATGTGCTCTTGGAAAAAGAATTTAGTTTGCAAGACAAAACACTTAGTGTGCCTTTCAAAAGATCATGGATATACTGAGCTTAACAGATTACAATGCTAGTAATGTATATATTTTATTCTATTATAAACGTCTCCAACACAAATATATAGGATGTTGGTTTTTTTCTCACTTAAAAAAGGAACCCTTTGACGGCCTATGACCATTAAAACATGGGAATGTTATGTAATATACAACTGGCACCAATTTGACACACTAGTGAAGATCGAATTATCAAATTATTACAATAATAGATTTCCTGTATAGAGCTCTTTTTTTTTCTTTTCTTAAAGTGACATTGTAAACCAAATAAGAAATCGTTACTGAATAGTCTTCATTTTTAAACTTTCCTGTTCTTGAATTCGTTTTTTTTTAAATGCCATTAGTCTCCTGCATGTTACAAACTTTAGAGTGTATTGATAATGTTTGATAGAAGCTGTCCAAGTTCTCCCTCTCTCCCGTTCTTGTTTCCTTTCGTTTCGTCTTCAATAAGAAAAATGGGAAAAATAAGGGGGGAGAATTGTAACTGTTGCTTACTGGCTTGTCAGAGAGGTTGTTGGCTAGTAGACATGTTTCTTCTTTTACGTTTCTTTGAACGCACTCTGGTTGATGACAACAAGCCAAAAAACAACAACACACACACACACAAATAACCCACCCCAGAACACGACAGCCGCGCTGTGACCTCCCATGGACGACAGCCGCGCTGTGACCTCCCATGGCCCCCCCCCCCTTCCAATAAAAAACCCAAACCAAAACAACAACAACAACACACACAAAAAACAACAACAAACAAAACTAAAACAACAACAAGCATGATAAATACCGTTTTGCGTACAGATTTTTCCATTCTAAAATAATATTCTTTATCTGAAACGTATAAAGGTAGACAACAACATGCATACTCTGAAATACGCATATTCTAGTTTCTGAGTTGTGTACGATGGTTAGAAACGAGACGAAAAAGGGGTGTGCTGCTGCTCAGACTAGTCGGTATTTTAGAATGACAGAGTTTTATGT
This sequence comes from Aplysia californica, assembly GCF_000002075.1. Classification (NCBI taxonomy): domain Eukaryota; kingdom Metazoa; phylum Mollusca; class Gastropoda; order Aplysiida; family Aplysiidae; genus Aplysia; species Aplysia californica. Next base: position 665,612 of record NW_004797553.1, read on the forward strand.
TGCATTTCTTGCGGTTTTGAGTTAATAAGACCATGAGGTCAGACACCATAATTATAATAACATCTGTATCAAAATCGCACGATTATTCGGAAGCATTATCAAACCGGGCAAAGAATTGCATTAAAAAATCTTGACATATAGTGGAACTCAAACAAAGTCTTAACGTCAAATTTCTCAAAACTAGGAACTGAGCGTATATAGAAATTTGTACTTTTAAGGTACCGAAATGTCCGCTACGTCTTTAAAGACTTAACAGAAAACAATTGCAGCTTCCCTGTGAATTTTATGATTTTTGGTGCAGGATACTAACGGTACGTTTAGAAACGGTGCCCATAGCTTCCTAGATGGATCCCCATTTCAATAATATTATCATTTTAGATACCGTGTTATTATCTTAGCGAGTGAAATTGCAATAACTTTAATTAAGATGTACTATATCAAGTAGACGCGTTTCTACTTTTACGTTTCTTTCAACACATACTAGTCAACATGTGTAGTTGATGAAATCCAGGCCAAAGTGAACCTGTTTAAGGAGAAAGGAATTTTTTTTTAAACAGTGGTTTAATGAAAAGAAATAAAACTTGATGCTATCTTGCAAATTGTTTGTAATTTTTGATGTACTTAATATTAAGTTTGTATTAGTGAACACGCATTTGGAATATTATATTATTACGGTATGAATGCTTCTTGTGTCAGCCAATATTATGCATACATTCGTGTTCATGGGTATGTGCGCTTATGTGAGTGAGTGTGTATGTGTGTGTGTGTGTGTGTGTGTGTGTGTGTGTGTGTGTGTGTATGTATTTGATAATACTTTCGTTAATGCGTATGCCGTTAATTTTTTAAATTAAAAGAATGGGATGTGCATACGTGTGAGGGTGCCTGTGTGTGTGTGTGTGTGTGTGTGTGTGTGTGTGAAAATGTGTGTGTGTGTGTGTAAGTGTGTATGAGTGTGTGTGTGTGTATGAGTGTGTATGTATGTGTGTATGAGCGCACACGAGTGTGTGTGTGTGTATATATATATGTGTGTGTGTGTGTGTGTGTGTGTGTTTGTGTTTGTGCGTGTGTGTGTGTGTGTGTGTGTGTGTGTGTGTGTGTGTGTGTGTGTGTGTGTGTAAGTGTGTATGAGTGTGTGTGTGTGTATGAGTGTGTATGTATGTGTGTATGAGCGCACACGAGTGTGTGTGTGTGTATATATATATATGTGTGTGTGTGTGTGTGTGTTTGTGTTTGTGCGTGTGTGTGTGTGTGTGTGTGTGTGTGTGTGTGTGTGTGTGTGTGTGTGTGTGTGAGTGTGTGAGTGGTTGGAGATAGTTTTTGTATTTTGTTGTTGTTGTTCATTTTCTAAAATGCAATAAAATGTTTTGAAAAACTACAATGAATAGCGTTGATTATATTTATCTTTCCTTTCAATGTATTAATTTAAGTTTATGTCTGAATGTTTTAGTAGATCATTATCACTGTTTCATTTTCAAAACAAATCACTTAATCCATGTTGCAGAGTTCACCCGATGTTAGTGTATTAGGACCCATACATTTAACGAGAATGAAATAAATGGTGAAATGGTAACGGTTTAACGCTGCTTTCAACACTAGTACTTGCTTTAATTTATCCACCCCCTTGTACCTCTAGGGCGTTGAGGGGGAGAAAGATCTTTCTGTCTCTAGCAAGCTGAATGGTCTAGCTGGGTGGAATATAGTATGTTTTCAGGGTATCCTGCACACCCTCGACTCAGGTCTTCCTTCGTCTTCCTCTTGCCTCGCACCATGATCAACACTATTAGGTTTTAAAAATGGTGAAATGGTATAGGTTTAACGCCCCTATCAACACTATTAAGTTATTTAAGAGGCGGGACCTCCTAGTTTAACGTCTGTCTCCGATAGGACCGAGACAAGTGGGAAGTTCGTGTAAAATGCCTTTCCCAAGGACACAACGTCGGACCGAACTGAGGCTCGAATCCGCGAACTCGCAATCTCACGATTACGAGTCCGGTAGCCTAACCACTAGGCTACCGACGCCACTCTATTAGGTTATTACATAGACCTATTATTAGCTAATTAAATTTGGTGATTAAATTTAAAAAGCAGGACCTCCGATTTTAACTTACATTTCCGAAATGACCGAGCCCAAAAGAAAAATGTGTGTTAGGTGCCTTTCACAAGGATATAACCTGGGACCGGGCTGAAGCTCGAAGCTCGAACCCCGAACCCGCAATCTCACGATCACGGGTCCGGTCGTCTGACCACTACGCCACCTTAGAATAAAACAAATTTCTTTCTGACATTTTTGGCTGTTTTGAGTTGTTGTAACCATGAGGTCAGAACCCAATTTTACGCTCTATCTGCTCTACCAAAATCATAAGAATGTTTGGAGTCGTTATCAAAATATTCAAAGAATTGCATTCGAAAAAAACTTGATATGTTGTGCAACTCCAAATTTTTAACGTCAAATTTCTCAAAACTAGGAACTGAGCAGTTAGATCTTTGTAATTCTAGGGTAGCGGTGCCACTCACATCGAGTGCTGTAACGACATTTGACTTTAACTAAAGATACTAAAGATTATAGCGCCGGTGCCTAGTGGTAATACAGGGTGCCCACTACAGATGGGATCGGCCGATCGCCCGACTCGATTGCCTCAAAAACAGAAGTGTTTGATTTAAGTTTCAGGCGGTCGAGTGGAGCGATCGGCCCGATCCAGCTGTAGTGGGCACCCCGTATTAGGCTACTGGAGTCGTAATCGTGAGGTTGCGTGTTCGGGGGTTCAAGCCCCGGACCCGACATTGTGTCCTTGGGAAAGGCACTTTACACGAATTTTCCTCACTCCACCCAGGTGAGAATGGGCAGCCGGCCAAAGATCTTGTCAGTATTTTAGTGTTTTAACGCCTATAAATGGCTGCTTGCACTGTATGCTTCCCAGGAAATTGAGGTTGTTTCAGAATACTCCCAGGTCTGCTGGAGGTAATAGTATAGATTGTGAAAAATGGTGAAATGATCTCCGAAAGGACCCGGCCTAATGGGAAATTCGTGTAAAGTGTCTTTTCCAAGGACACTACGTCAGACCAAGCTGAGGCTCGAACCCCCGAACCCGCAGTATAGATTGTGAAGCGCATAGAGTTTGCTGTTGAGCGGGGA
>NW_004797553.1:669833-670681 GCF_000002075.1 Aplysia californica
AAAAAAAAAGAAGAAAAAAGTAAAAACAAAAATTATAATAAAAATAAAAATAAAAGTAAAAACAAAAATTACAAATACAAATAATAATTACGTAGCGTTCTCACACCCACACTGCTGTGGCGTGGCAGTTCAACGACAGGCTCCTTATTTCTAAGTACCTGGGTTTAAAAAAAATAGTTTTACTAAGTGTCTTACGGCACTTTCAACACAATAAGGTCATATAAGTGCTGAAGATTAGAGGTGTTACAAGAGAGTAACAAACATAAAAAAAAAGGAGGAGAGACAAGGACGATAGATGTTTGATAGGAACGAAGGAGCAAACCACACCAGAGCAATCGCCAACCACCCACCCTGAGGGCTTTGGAATCTTTCACTTTGGATTAAGTCTTTGAGATAGCCCCCCACCCCTACCATCTCCCCTGTCATCTAAATAATATCATGACGTTTGGTATCTTTTCGTGTAATAACATTTTGTCATTTGAGTTAGAGATAACAGCCAGGTGGCTGGTGGGTGCTCCGGTGAGGTTTGCTCCTTCTTTCCTCTGTCAAACAGTTATCGTTCTTATCTCTCCTCCTTCCTTTTTGTGTTTGCTACTCTCTTGTAACACCTCTCATCTTCGGCACTTATACGACCTTATTATGTTGCAAGTGTCGTAAAATTCGTTCTAAAGCTAAATTAAAGAGATAACAGAAGCCTAGCGCCTGAAGTGATATTTTAAAGAAGTTTTCTGTCAATAAATGTCTACGAAATGTCAGATGACCAAGAAATGAACAAAAAACGACAAAAAAGAAATGAAAAACGTTAGCCCTGTACAATCACAGGAGGTTAGAAAAAAAAGCAAACAAAC
>NW_004797553.1:672904-675270 GCF_000002075.1 Aplysia californica
CCCCCCCCCCCTCTGAATGCCCAAGCTGAGTCCACGAAAACCTTCCCGATAAGAGAGGAAGTTATTTGAACAAATTAAGCTTTGGACATACCCGCCAAACTCACAAATACCTGCTGCAGGGAAAGGCCAAACCATAATTTTGTGTCGAATGCGATGCCGACTTTAGGACCAGGCACATGCTAATAGAATTCCGGACTTTGTAAAGGACCGAAAAAATGTTTTAAATGCACTAATTTAAAGAATTTGGTCTCCATCGGTAAACCCAACATAATTTTTTGATTCCATAAAGACCATTGGTCTTTACTCCAAAATATTCGTAATGTTTTTTTAAAAACGTAAACAGCTGTTTATACTATTAGATTCTTACCAGGAATTTTTCACCTCAGTCATTCTATCTTGTAGAGTAAAACCAAGACATGCTGTGAATTAACCTTATAACAACCAACTTTTTTCCCTACGCTTTCATACATTTGATCTTTTCGAGCTGAGAACGCTGTAAAACAGTACAATAATAATAATATAGCGTTACACGTACTGAATTCACTCAAGTGTATCGATTGGTATCGCTCCAGAGCCTCTCAACGATATGGGAACATCCGCGAAGTAAAACTAACATGCATTTGTATCAATTATGTATTTTACACATTTAAGAAAAGACTTCCTGCACTCGTAATAACCTCTCACTTGCTGCTATCAAAATCGCATACACTTGAAGTGTGTGAATTTGGGGGAACTAACGCAATTTTGAAATACAAATAACACTCATTAGCGTTCTCTGATTGGTTGCGTCTCCGCCAATGAAAATAACGTTTCAATAGAACTTCGTGTTTGGAGAGAGAAAGAACCGGGATGTATGGATCCGGGAAATTATGTGAATCGCTCTGTAGCGAGGGAATGCATCATGTACTAGATAGATCTACTAATGATTATGTTTTTGGTTCTGGAAACGGGTCTTTCCGTTAGAACGGACGACCATCGCAAAAAATGGACTCATTTTGCACGTTCAGATCGTATCGGTTCGCTTAATTAATGGAGCTGACCAGTGCACACCATGTCAAATTGACTTCTGCCTTGCTTCATCTAATTATTTGATCTGTAAGTCCATTTATGCGAAGGGCATTCTGTCAGGAAACAAATTATCTGGCGCCACACTGCGTAGATGCCTTCTGACCGGCTGTTTATTTTACCTCACTCAGGCCATTTTTTTTCTATATTTCTTTATGTCCCGTGTCCTGATTTTGGTGCCCTTATTTGTTGGTTACGTAAAAATGTATTGACATGATGCAAATTGTCATGTTTTCTAGAAAAACGAAACAAGGAAAAGAGGAATTGTTTAGTCTGTGATGATGATGATGATGATGATGATGATGATGATGATGATGATGATGATGATGATCCTGACTTAGGCCTACTTTATCCTTCCTCTGGTACCATGGAGGGTGTTGAGGGGAGAAAGAACTTTCTGTCTCTAGCAAGCTGAATGGCCTGGCTGGGTGGGATGTTGTATATTTTCTGGGTATCCTTCACTTCCTCGATCCAGGTCTTCCTTGGTCTTCCCCTTGCTTTGTACCCTGATATTCTTTCGTAATACGATTCACTACTGGGAAACGGGTGCTGTACATGAGAGAGAAGAAGCTCACTTGAAACGAACTTGGAAGGATGGCTCAGAACAGAGATACATGGAAGGAGCATGTATGTGGCCTATACCCTGCCATGGATGAAAGGCATTGATGATGATGATGAAACGGGTGCGGTGCCATACGCGTCAAATGTCCAAACCACCTGATTGTTTGCCTCTGAATGTAGTGGAGGACATCATTTCTCTGATCCTATTGTTTCTGATCATGTCCCATCTGGTTTAGTTGACATCTCATCTCGCAGGTGGTTATCTTGCATTCCAGACTTTTGATCAAGGTCTATGTCTGGCATCTGTATGTCAAGGTGGGGGTGAAGATATAGAGTTAATGAGCTTGGCTTCGGTCTCAATGTTTATTTTTATCACAGTTAATTTCATGTAACTTCTAGCTTCTAATCGACGTGACCAAGAAAATCAAACATGTTTGATCTTAGATGATCTTAGTCGTTGATCAAACTGTGCTGTAATGGTAGCTTCTATCTGGCCGTCCTCAACTGCATCAAACCGTATCAGATAAGGATTTGACGAAACTATCTGCAGTGTGCACTAGCTAGGCCTACCATCTACACCAGTCATGTTGATCAGTGTTTCACGTGTCTCCCCATAACTCCCAGCGCCGACTGGCAAAGGGACCGTTCACAAATGACGTTAGCTCAAATTTGGCCAAAAATACCCCCATCGCCGCTCTTCCCTTGTCATCTTCTGTCATCTTTTCCAGGACATGATGTAC
>NW_004797553.1:679013-680102 GCF_000002075.1 Aplysia californica
TATATATATATGTAACCGTTTTACTCATAAACTAGACGACTCATAACTTTGAAATGTGTGCATTGTATCATCTTTAAGGCTTTTAACTTCATCCACTTTACAAGCCTTTAAGTCAAAGCAAGACAGCTGTTTACGTTCGTACATTTCGCTAAAACCCAAGGCCCTTCAACGCCTTCATCCACTGGTGTAAGACGATGTTTGATTATGCTTGACATTGCTTGTGCGGTTTCATTGTAGTTTTGTTTAATGTGCTGAAGTAGTCTTAGCAGTTTAAAAAAGAAAGCCTCATCCACAGTATGGCTGAACTCATTTTAAATCATTCGCCTTATCAGAAGAGCTGCAGCAACAACTGACATCATCAGAACGACAATAACGGCTTTCCTTTCCGATATATTTGAGCTCTTGTTGAGGGCTAAGTTTATCTGAAAAGCTGGAAGACCATATATCTAATAAACTCTTTAACACTTTTAGCTTCGTAGCCTCAGTATATTCGTTCATCTTTTTATCAAATCTGTGTGAAACAAATAGTTGCGATTGTTTGTTCAAAAACTTTCACATGTTTTTGAATGAAGGCTTGTTCTGACTAAGGAAGGATCCGTGGGGTGGGTGTTTGGCGGGTGCTCTGGTGTGTTTTTTCCTTCTTTCCTATTAAACTCCACCGTTCTGATCTCTCCTCCTTCTGTTTAATGTTTGTTACTCTCTCGTAACACTTCGAAATCTTCGGCACTTATATGACATTACTGTGTTGCAAGTGCCGTAAAACTTTAACTAAAACTAAAGGATCCGTGGTTTCTTTGATGTGGCATGTGCAGCACGGCACTATCTAAAATTGCCCACCACTTGCTCAACTGGGCTAAGATCTGGTTAATTCAAAGTGGGACAAGCGTCCTATAGTGCCGTGACTACATAATCACAGCATACACCACGCCCATCCAATTCCCCACTCTCCCCAGCCACCGTCCCACCCCCTCTCTCCAATCCTCACACCCTCCAATCCCCCACTCTCCCCAGCCATCGTCCTCTCCCCCTCCCATCCAACCCTCACACCCTCCAATCCCCCACCCCGACCCAACCCCCACCCAATCATTC
>NW_004797553.1:680447-681848 GCF_000002075.1 Aplysia californica
CACCCCCCCTTTCAATCTCCACCCCTTCCAAACCCCACCTCCATCCAATCCCACCCCCTTTTTCCATCATCCGGCGGCCCCACCTGATTATGTACGAGTACTAAACAAGTGTGTGCCAATTTTTAATATATAAAAAATAAAATAATCACCGCCCACTTTTGCCACCTAAGAGACTAAAGTGTTGTACATACACCGCCCATTAACCTAATAGTAAACATTTCAGTAAAAACAATGTATGCGTCCAGGCGCGGCTTTAAATAACACTTGTCACTTCCCGGAGGATCCCCACCGCACACCCTAATTACCAAACCGCTCACTCGTAACGTTGGGGAAACCATCCAGATTGGCAAGCACTGTTCTTTTTCTTTCTTTTTTTAATAGTAGGGGTTTTACGGCGCTCGCAACTGCATATAAGTTCATGTGAGCGCCAAAAGTGCTGTTCGAAACAAAATAACGAACTCTGTCCTATATTCCGCCTGAACATAGGCTAATAATATCATTCTAACAAGATTCTAGTCCCTAGTTTTTGCTAGTACCACGGACTGTTGCGTTGTCCTATTTACTCCTGACCTCTCCGCGAACGGAAGGAAAGTAAAATATTATATTTTTATGTTTTTGGCCTCCTTAAGTATGGGTCTGAGCCAAGGCCTACTGTAACTGTATGGACTAAATTCAGTAAGCCGAAGCGTTGTCCGAGTACTGCATTGTATAATATATGGGCAATATGCAATGCCAAACACAGGCATTGGTGAGGCAGCGTGGTGGAATCAGGCTCTCGTCAATTTTTGGAGAGGAAGAGTTATTAGTATCATCTGAAAGCTTGTTCACTTGTTTTTATTTGGATGAAAAAAAATACCCATTTATCTTGAATACAGGTCGAGATATTTTTTGCGAATTAAGGAGATGTTGGTCACCTGTTTTCAGATGTAAAATTAGTGAGAAAATGGCTTCCAAAGATTAGTTATTTCCTTATCTTAAGAGTCCGTGGTAACTGAAACTGTACATTTTTTGTCCCTTTAATAAACGTTTTCCCAGAAAAATTCACACAGAAATGAGTTTTTTAATTGGCAAGAAAGGTGTTGAGCTAAAAAACAAAAAACAAAACTGTGATAAAAATTCACAACCCTGTTGACAAATGCAAGTTTCTTCACTTTGATTGTTTTGACGAGAGCCTGATTCCACTACGCTGCCTCACATATGGGCAATATGCAATGCCAAACTCAGGCATTGATTCTTGATGTCAGAGCACAGTAATGCCCATGGGCAAGTGCCATACTCTCCGCTCTGTGTTTGCCCTTGACCGGGCGTTCCATACTCGGTCAGCACACACCGACTCCAGCACATTATACTCCCTATGTTATGTATTTGTGTGGGGTTTTTTTTTTTTTTTTTTTTTTTTTT
>NW_004797553.1:684007-685641 GCF_000002075.1 Aplysia californica
CCCCCCACACACACAAACACACACACTCATACACACTTTTTTAAAAACACTTTTCTTACATTTGACTCTTAGATTCGTGTCAATGTCAAAAGCACCTTAATTACAAATAAAGTATAAAGCTAATTACAGTGGAATTCGGATAAAGTCAACACCTCGGGACCGAAAAAAGTGTAATATTACACTTTTCTTGCAGGAGCCAAAGAACCCCCACTCCCCTTCCAGCGGTAAGATTATAAATTATTTGAACGTGCCCTAAGAGCGTGTGTCCACCTGTCCAAAGATTGGCCGTTTTAATCCGAAACGGTGTAATTCAAGAAAAAATGCAGGATATTATAAAATGTAAATCGAAGTGGCTAGCCGAACTTAGATCTAGGTTTGGCCCTATCGACTCAAACCTGTTAAGTACACTTGTCTCATTAGATCTAGATCTAGTCATATTATTCAGGTTTAAAATACATGCAAGTCAGTAAGGCACCTTTTCTTTTTGTCTGAAATACAAATACTTTAAGCTTTGCAAACTAAAAATTTCATTTACAATTCAGCCATCAATATTAAGTTCGGCTAGACTCTAGCCGTCATTAAAGTACGGCTAGCCTCTTCCTATATATGTAAATTATGGAATCCCACACAAGGGGCCTGCCAGTGTCAGTATTCGGTTTAGATCTAGGTGGAGGCACGTTCTAACATAACAACACACATATAAAAAAGATAAGAACAACATCAAATTAAATGACATTACACTATATAAATACACCAAAAATAATAAATTAGAAAGCATATCAGAACAACAACAAGAAAAAACAACAACAACACACCAGCAAACGAAAACACAGCAAAGAGGGGAATATAAAAGAGAAACAGCAATAGAAATAGTACTTAATGTACGAATATTCTTCACATGAAAATAAACTTCTTTCTAAAAGTAAGGAGGTTCGGTTTCTTTTTAAACATTCTTTTTTTATATTCCGGGGAGGGGGGGGGGTCGATTTTTTAATTCCCGGGGGACAAATGCAAAAATTGCGGAAAATGTCTCGTAGATGCTAGTTTAATTCTGTAGGTCCCGGGTTCGAAACCTACAGCCACGGAGAATTTTCTTCTCTGAAAGTTTCTCCCTTCACATACTTAATTAACTGCTCTCCAATCATGTCAAGTCGGGCCTAGTTTTATCTCCACTTTTTGCCCCCTTCAATTCTTTGCCCCCTCCTTTGGCCCCCTGTCTCTTTCTGCAGCCTTTCTTCTGCTACACCTTGGCTCATCCTTACTGCTGTGTTTCAGCCACACCCTTGATCTTAGGGTAGGTAAGATGTAACACATAGCCTTCTCGGATAAGGGAGACAAATCTCCGAGGTCCTGTGTGCGAGCTGCGCACGTTAAAGATCTTTTGTTGTCCAAAAAATCGATAAGAGTAGGCCTCCGTCACCACCAGGGGAAAACTTCCAAATTACTTCCAACCACACCAAACCTGCGCATGTGTCCCGCGCGCTCACACTTGTTTTATGCAGTTGCAAGTCAACACTTACTCAATAAATAACCAAAAACAAAGTAAGCAAAATAAAAACAAAAGACCTAACACACACACACACACACACACACACACACACACACACACATACACACACACACACACACACACA
>NW_004797553.1:687740-688976 GCF_000002075.1 Aplysia californica
ACACACACACACACACACACACACACACACATACATACAGAGACACATACACATAGGCCTACACTACACACGTAATGTTAGGTGCTGTCTCTGTACTGTAAGGTTCTATTAATAAGCGTACTGTTCACTCTTTAGCAGACTCTAATTGCTATTATTAAAGACTATACAAGCATTTTTTCTAAGGTCTGATTGAGGGTAAAGTAGAAATATTTCGAAGAAATTAAACAAACAAAAACAGACTTTAAAAAAAAAAAGATTTAAAAAACCCAACAAAAGCAATGCATGTAAGGTCGGGGACAATGGCCCTTCAGTTATGTTATCGTGAGGGAAAGGTCATACCAGTAAACAAAAACCCCCAAAACAAAACAAAAAGAAAAGGGAAAAAGAAAAAAAGAAGAAGAAGAAGAGAAAGAAAGAAAAGGGGGAAAAAAAGAAAAAAGGAAAACGAAGAAGAGGAAGACAAAAAAGAAAGGGTGAGGGGGGAAGGGGGGGGGGGGGATATAAAAAAATATGGGACTGATTTCATAAGGCGCAGTTCTGATGTGTCATGGTGATCGTGCGTGCTGCACTCAATGGCGTCACGTGGTGAGAAAGCTTTTGGCAAATTTCCCTTGATCCCTCAGTGTGTTGTCTAAAACACGACGTAAATAGTTCGCTAGTGTGCTTTGAACACCGAACAGCCCTAAAGCCGGCGATCTTAGTTAGTTTTGGGTGAGATCAGTACAAAAGAAAGACATTTTTTTTCGTGAAATTTAAGTTTCTCGACGGCTTTTTTGGGATAAACCCATGGTCTATTTATAGCCTAACCTCCATAGAATAATTAATTGGGAAGAACCAGCGTTTTACAGAATTATTATAGTGTTACTGTAAACTTTCAGGATGAACCACACATTTCCGAGAAATTAATTAGGATCGAGAAAAACAGGTAAGTTGTGTTTCGAAAATCATGATTTTGACAATGATCCTTAGGCTACATTATGATTCATTATACATATTACAAGTGTATTGTTTATGTTTAAAGGTTCGAAGCTTTCAAAACCTAAATTGTGAATTCATGGCTTATTACTTTGTTGAGAGACTGCTTCTACTACCTGACCTTTCCACACAAAAAAAATTCCTTTATATTTTTGTTTTGTTACGTTCCCCCGTATATGGCTACATATTATATACATGTATATTATATACGATTATATATATTATTTACTTTTACGTGCAGTCGAACATGCTCTTGGCTAG
>NW_004797553.1:689324-691933 GCF_000002075.1 Aplysia californica
ACACACACACACACACACACACACACTAACAAACTCACATACGAACAGGCAAGAATAAAGAAGCATAGAGTTAAGAGTAACTGTCTTCAATCAAGAAAACATCTTTTCACGAAATCGATTGTTGCTCCTGATCTTGTAGCTAAATTTAGAATCGGGTTTCCTGTTTCCATCCCAACCCTGACGTCTCTCCATGACTATTCGTTGCTTTCCTGGGGGGGGGGGGGTTCATGACCTTTGGGGGTCTTAATCTATTTTTAGAAACAGGTTGGGGACGTCAACGCTGGTTGGGCCAATGATTATAAATACGGTATTTACGGTCTCTGGGTTGGGCCAGGGTTGGGCAAAGGGGTTTGGGTTCAGAACACACAAAAGAGGGTCATACTCATAGCAGAGAGGGTTTAGTCATAGCCAGCGTTCTCCAGTCAACGTGTTTGTTTGTTTGTGAATGTACGTCAGGTTTGGAAGAACAGACAACAGTAAAAGACGGAAAACTTGATTAATTTTATATTCCGTATGCCGCCGTAATGTTCGACATACTTTCTTTATTTGTGGGGAAATTTTTGAGTAGATCTGCAGCACAAAGAGAAATATCTAGAGCAGAACAAAGAAACGAAAACGCTGTGCTGTGGGTCGAACTACAAAACTACCGCTCGTGAGGAGATAGCGGGGGAAGTGGGTCACCTGAGTTGAGTCCCGCATCAGTCTGTGTCTAGTACTGTCTAGATGGTCCGAGAACGTATAGAGGTATGTTTGCCTTCATTGTTCTCTTCAGGGCTCCTCCCCCCTCCCCCCTCCCTTTCCTCATTTTTTCGCCCGCCCTGGTCGTGTTTTCAAGCGCGCCTTTGTTCCACGACATAGCAGGCTAAAACCACCTGCTGGCAAGTCACGTACATTCACGTGTATTCTGATTCTGATCGATCGTGACTGGGTGACCACCACTACTACTACTACCACCACCAGGTCCAGTCATGTTAATTTAAGTTACTACGGTTTTCCCGGAGGCTGCTGTAGTCTGTGTGTGTACTGCGTAGCCTACTATAATACTTTTTACTGTACTAAACTGTGTACTGTACTGTGCACTGTCAGAGACCATACTGTACTGTACTACTGTACTTTGTACTATCAGAGGATATACTGTGTTACTGTGTACTGCACTGTGAACTACTGTACTGTGTCCACAAATAGCATTATTACTACGATACCTTTACCTTTCGTCGCAGTGTTCACTCCTGTGTTGGCGCCTGGAGCAACACGTTCATCTCATCAGCTGGAACATATTATATATAAAATTGACATTTTTGTTGCTATGAATCATGAAGTTCAGACAGGAGGAGTATTCTTACGGTAAGCTGAAGAGCTGGTTTTAAAGTATTTCGAACAGAACATTCCCTAAGCCTTTTAATGTTCCCCTAATGCAGATATGTTTTTATATGTTTTACGTCCCCCCCCCCCCCCCCATTGGAACAGCAGGCGGTTAGTTTGGAGACAGGCTTCGACCTGTTTATTTTTTTTTTCCTTTTACAATGTTTGTATCACATCATGCTACAACCCAAAAACTCCGGTTAACTTTAAAAAATCCAGCAAAATAATGATGTGTTATAGTGACGTCAGGAGTTTTCTCATTGACAAAATTGGGCATAACAGTCGAAAGCTTTATAGCTCATAATTCGATCAAATGTATTTGCATCTCACTCGAAATAACAGGGGTTGGGGAGGGGGGGGGGAGATTCGCTGTTGTTTCAGCTAGAAACCAGATGTTGAAAGTAGATAATCTTAACTAGATCTTAGTAGATCAATCTGCTTTGACTCTTTGTTGTAGGCCCAAAGACGGAGTTATTAGAAAACTAACTTTGGTTTCGGGAAAACCCGTTGACCTGGGCGCGGAGGAAACGGTTTAAAAACAAGCTGAAAACTGAAAATAGGACTGATGACAGCAATGTCTAGAAATCTCGATAGAATCAAGGAGCTTAGAACTACTTTTATTACTTTTAAACTCCTTGGATAGAATCTATATAATACTATGCCCAAGTCCCTAGGCCTACTTTAAAGACTGGTCGCCGGGTACAGAGTGCTGCACTAGTAAAAGATGCGTTTTATTTTCAACACATTAAACCCAGAATGATCTGATAAAAGGCATTATTGTGAGACGTGCTGACAAAATGAGTTACTAGTCGCAATAAAGAGATATTGGCAAAAAATCCACATTTGGATCAAATTTGTTGATTTTCGATTGATGCCCTTTTCTTTAGTATAACATGCCATTTGTTATTTCATACTTATAAACTGTAAAAACTTCACCTATGGGCATGATGTATCTATTTCTACAAGGCTTGAATTTTATTTTCTGCGTCTCGTTAACCATTCTTGAACCCATGGACGAAAGGCGAAGTTATGTGACCTGCCAAATTGTAGTCGTTGTGGTGACGTTCGTCGTGCTGCTTCAAGCATTCATCAGTGAAAATAGCCACCCACGGACATCGGAATTTCAACTATCGACCCGAAGTAAACGATTTATTTCCAAAAAAGCAAGAACAGACAGACATAGAAATTCTTTTGTACCAACTGCAGTGCGGTTACTGAACACACAGTGCTACAATAAAACAGAGAGA
>NW_004797553.1:692133-693979 GCF_000002075.1 Aplysia californica
GCCTAATGTCCTGTCTTGTTGTGCGTTTGCGTGAGTGCACCTTTAAGTCTAACTTTTGTAACGTCTACTGCCATTGTTAACGATCAAGACAAATTTCTCCCTGCGAGATGAATGAAGATTGGCATTGTCATTGTCATTGTCATTGTGTGTTTGTTTACTTGTTTGAGAAGAAAGAGGCACATTGACACGGCAACTACATGTATTAGAATTATCTAGAACTGGGCAAAGAGAGAAGTTACGGTTACAGCAGCTGATAAGCCCCAAGGGACTCTATAAAGAAGTAGGATAATAATATACCTGATGTAATATTGCGTATTATTTGTAGTAAACCATTTGTGGGATCGCGGCCTTACACAGACACGCTCTCGGTCTCTCTAACCGCCAGGCTTACACAAGCATCCTTTTACCGAAGTCAGCAGCGGAAATATAATTTTAGAACCCACAAAGTTAATCTTGAATCCCAATCAAACATAGTTAATTCTCACTGGGATTTATATATTATATATTTTTTGCTAGTTCCTAGTATTTTTTAATTAAGGAAAAATTTTACGGCGCTCGCATAACTACATAAGGTCATAACATTGCGCGCATCGTAAAAATTCCTAGTTTGCTAACGTGCGTTTAGCTGTGCGTATATGTGTGCGGTACATCAAATATTTCATCTTTGTGTTGGAGTTTTAAAAAACCCCCAAAAAACTGGCGCCAAAGTGTAGGCTACACGACAGTACAGGGTCTACTTATTCGGACTTCACATTTTCAACATTTTCAATCTGAAGAGTCCACGTTTTAATGGCCTTTCTTCACGTCATGGAACAGCAGATAGGTTTGTCATCATAATTATACATGTACATATGTAAGTGGCGTAGGTAGCCAAGTGGTTAGGCTACCGGACTCGTAATCGTGAGATTGCGGGTTCGGGGGTTCGAGCCTCAGCTCGGCCCGACGTTGTGTCCTTGGGAAAGGCACTTTACACGAACTTCCCATTTTGGCTCGGTCCTATCGGAGACGGACGTTAAACTAGGAGATCTTGCCCCTTAAATAACCTAAAAGTGTTGATAGGGGCGTACATGTACAGCTTGTTGCAACATTCATTAGTTTGTGGTTCCATGAAATACCTTTGTGTCAGCACTACTTCCGGCACTGGTGGACCAAAGGCAAAGGCTCTGGCTGCTGGCTGGAAGAGGAGAAGGGTTTTTTTAATGTATTTTTATTTTATTTATTTATTTATTTAATAAATCAAAATATTTCTTTTATTTAATCTGTTAATCTTCTAACTTATTTATTTATTTATGGTGGGGTTTTATGTTTGTTTGTTGTTGTTTTGTTGTTGTTGTGTTTGTTTGAGTGTGTGTTGTTTGGTTTTTTTTGGGTTTTTTTTTGGGGGGAGGGGCTTTTTAATAAAAACAAACTTCTACATGTCAAGTACATGACATAAAAATGTTCATAATATTAAATGGAACTATGAATTCTAGAACAAAATAAAAGTATAATGCCTCAACCACGACGTGCAATGATCATTATTTGAATTGAAAGCAAAGCTGGTGAGAAACAGCTGTTTAGTTGTTTGGGGTTGTTGTTGTTGTTGTTTTTTGGTTTGGTTTGGGTTTTGTTTTGCTTTTTGTTTTTGTTTTGATTTATTTTTTAAATATTTTCCCATTGTTTTGGGGTATTCTTGTGTTCCTTTAGTAACTTCTACCGTATAAAAATGAAAGGCTATCCATAGGTTAATGTGAATAATTTTATAACAAAAGAAATGCCCCGTCTCAAACATGTCTGCAGTCAATGAACCCAAACTAAACTGGTGGCTCATTTAAAGATTATCTTTCTGGGGGTTTTCTTGGAGGGG
>NW_004797553.1:695584-697316 GCF_000002075.1 Aplysia californica
ATTATTATTTTTATTATTATTATTATTATTATTATTATTATCCATCCCTCAGATTCTGAACAGTCGCTTCGTTAGCTCGGCTACCATTATGCTGGAAAAGGATAAGAGAAAAGATAAGATAATACTTGATTGCCTCAGTGGGGAATATGGTGCGGAGGGAAACTGTCAAAGCCGCGCCCTTTCGAGAAAAACAAACTATCAGAGCCGCGCGCTTTCGAGAAAAAACAACTATAAAAGCCGCGCACTTTCGAGAAAAAAGCAACTATAAAAGCCGCGCACTTTCGAGAAAAAAGCAAAATATGAAAGCCACGCACTTTCGAGAAAAAAACAAACTATGAAAGCCGCGCACTTTCGAGAAAAAAAACAAACTATGAAAGCCGCGCACTTTCGAGAAAAAAAACAAACTATGAAAGCCGCGCACTTTCGAGAAAAAAAACAAACTATGAAAGCGCGCACTTTCGAGAAAAAAACAAACTATGAAAGCCGTGCACTTTCGCGAAAAAAAAAACTATCAAAGCCGCGCACTTTCGAGAAAAAAAAACTATCAGAACCGCGCACTTTCGAGAAAAAAACCCTATCAGAACCGCGCACTTTCGAGAAAAAAAATTATCAAAGCCGCGCACATTTGAGAAAAAAACAACTATCAAACTGCGCACTTTCGAGAAAAAAAACAACCTATCAAAGCCACGCACTTTCGAGACAAAAAAACTATCAAAGCCGCGCACTTTCGAGAAAAAAAACTATCAAAGCCGCGCACTTTCGAGGAAAAACTATTAAAGCCGCGCACTATCAAATCGGCGCACTTTCGAGAAAAAAAAACAACTATCAAAGCCGCGCACTTTCGAGAAAAAAAACTATCAGAGCCGCGCACTTTCGAGAAAATAAAAACTATCAAATCTGCGCACTATCGGAACCGTGCACTTTTTGACGATATCGGTAAAATGAGCTAGATTGCCGATTCCATCCAACGGTTACAGTCCCCTTGACAAAATTACTCTGTACAGCCCTCTTCCAAATATATTCGTCTTTCTGCAGACGTTAAGCGACTTCCAGACCATTTCTAAGTTGGAATTAAAAACACACAGACCAAACACAAAGGCGCTTCCTCAAGAAAGGAGGGAGAGTGTGTTACAAGCAAATGCACGCAGATGGGCAAGTCTCACAACTTCAATTTTGATCCTGAATGAGCAAGAAAATGCTGCCTGCCCCAACACTTTAAAGATCGCCCCTGTCCTGTAGATATGATTTTATACCTGAAAAGCCTATTCACTCAATACAAAATCTAACTGATATCTGGTCCCAAGCCCAGTAAAACGCTGAAGGTACCGGGAACCGGGTACTTAAATTGTCAGATGGTACTTTGTATTTTGGTAATTGGCAATCTAATTGCATCGATATTGTCAAAAAGTGCGGGGCTTTGATAGTTTTTTTTTCTCGAAAGGGCGAGGCTCGGATGTTCTACATGAGCGGATGGCCCTGGCTCCAATCCGCTTTTGGTCGTTTCTAAACCTAGTTCGCTAAGGAGATTCCACTGCTGTTGTTTTTCTTGGCTCCACTAGATTTGAGGTGAACATCAAAGTCGGAGCTACCGTCTCAAAAATAACCAAACAATGTTGAAATGGGCGCTTAAACCCATCTATCTATCTATCTATCTATCTATCTATCTATCTATCTATCTATCTATCTATCTATCTATCTATCTATCTATCTATCTATCTATCTATCTATCTAT
>NW_004797553.1:699451-702685 GCF_000002075.1 Aplysia californica
ACTAAAAGTACCCGTTCTACGAACGGAATAATAATGAAGAAGTAATAATAGGAAAGTTAAGAAGAGGAAAAAGACTGAAAACAGGAAAGAAACAACACGTATACATATAATTGTAATCCCTGATATTTTTCACCTCTGATAGTTTTCTGATTGTGGCATGCCCAATCCAGAACTACTCTCTATTTTGGCCTACTGATCTACTGCCTACTGCTGAATGAGTTTTCGCATTTTCATGATCATATTGAAATCATCTGCCCTAATCTGTTGTCTGAAGCTGTAAAAATCAGCTGCTGAGTTTGTTTTGTTGTTGGATTTTTTCATATTTAAATACTAACCAACACATCCATAAAGGAAGCATCACAGTCTAATGCAGGGGGTCATATGAACAATGGCAGGTGCTTATTCTTCTGAGTTCTTGCCCATCGGTCGACCTACACCTAAGAATAGTGTCCAAGTCGCCTGAAACATTTCCCGGCAAAATCGCTGCAACTTTACTTGCTGCTGGTAAATTGTACGTTCTTGCGTGACCATGTTGTTGCTTTTTGTCAGCAAGCAGAACAATTTGAACTTCACTGTCCTCTCTACATATTTCAATAGCTGATTTAAAAGATTGCACATAATTGTTAATAGTGTGCAGCTGGTTTTGAAAGTCTAACAGAACAGTGTCTTGAAGGTCATTAAACTGGTGCAATCTGTTAGTCACCTCCATATCTGAATCATGAAAAAATATTTGTGCATATTTTTCGTGAATCTCTGGGAGCGGGCAGGAGATCTCCAATCCTATGACATAATTGTCCTTGGACAGTGAATGTTGGATTGAATCCAGAAAGAAATTTTTGATCACAGCCGAAAGAGGCAAGAACCAGTGCTTTATTGTAGGCTCGACTATTTGGCATGAAAAGACCACCGTCTCTTGAAACATCGTAGTATATTGTCAGTATATTGAAGATAATTTTTGTTTTAACGGAGTAGATTTAAACTGCAGTCGTGCGTTAATAATAATATGTCTTTCTGCATAATAATATGTAATTCTCTTGTTCATGATCGATTGTTGTGCATTCGTTCCTTCTCTTCCTTTCACAGAGCTCCAACCATCGCATCAGGAGGGACCAAAAAGGCTCAGACCCAGTTACCCGTCTGCAACAGAACCGGATCAGTTGCCAGCCCCAAGCCAGACACAGACACCAGCCGGGGCCAGGCCTGATGTGCGACCAAAAGAATGGCCGAGGAGACAGAAGCATCGGTCAGTCCAGCAGTCAGCACTCCGGACTTCACACAGAGATGACGCCGTCTCAACCCAGCCGCCTACGCCAAACGCCAGAGCTGCATGGACTCAGAACACGGTGTCGTCCTCCCTTTCGGACTCTCACCCCCAAAGCTCTTTGTCTTCTTCTTCTTGCTGGCGTTCTCAGAGTCACAGCCCTTCAGCATCTCCGTGTTTCAGCTCGTTATCCTTATCTGCCACCGCTTCCCTCTCGCAAATGTCTGAAGAAATCACGAGGCCGGAGGATTTTCTGCGTGCTTCTTCGGCGTCTCTGGGTAATGTGGCATCCTACGCTTCTTTACCTGGAAGTAGTGAAAGCTTACGATCAGAGGATACCAGCTCAGGCACAGCCCCGAAGTTACAAAATCGGTCCACTCTTGGGGCTGCCTTTCCCTCGCCAGGAAGTCTCGCATCTTCGACCGTTGCACGCCCGAGCCACTCGGAGGAAAAGTCCAGAAGAACCGTACAAAAAGTGTATAAACTTCTTCAATCTGTCAAAATAGAGAGCTCTTTTTTCCGATCCGCCTCCTACCTGGCAGTGGAGTGTGATATAGACGATTACGCACTTCCGCACCAGAAGGAACTCCTCCAAACTGCGGTGCGAATGTGTGTGGTGCGCAGCCAACGTTATCCAAACTCCGCAGAACTTCTTGATTGCATCATCGACTCTGGCTATAAGATAGAGAGGATCGTTGGCGATTTCATACAACTGTGCAACGACCACCAAGGCTTCCAGAATCTTCCATATTTCAAAAAGCTACTCTCAGCTCAGCAGAATAGGCCTGATTCCAATAAATCAGTTCAAGAACTTCCTGAACAATCAGGGGAGCGAACTGGGAGGGGTGGGGCACTTCAAAACAATACAAAACGGTCAGGGAACAATTCTGCTGAAGCCCCGGACGTCGTTGACAATGAACACCAACCTGGGTCTTTAATCAATCGCCCGACTGAGGTCAAAGTTCAACCTTCTGGCCCGGCTGGTAGAGCCTCGATAACGGAACCGCAGAACCATCCGCGTCATGTCCAGGAGCTGAGGGGGACAGTAGTAGAAGCAAACCCAGCGGCTTCAGCGAGGGGTTCAACTGCGTCAGGTTCAACAAGAGGACATAGCAGTAGCGCGTCCGTGGATTCAGCGGGGAAACCCCAACAGGTCAGGGGAATTCCCGATGACGTCAAGAGAAATTCTAATGACGTCAGGGCAGAGAGTACGGTTGACGCAGCAGAGACATCAAGAAAAGAAAATCATGCGGAGGCCGGCAATGAGGAAGACAGTAGAAACAAAGGAGCATCAGCACCCACTGCGGGAAGGGAAACTGGAAGTGGAAACAGTCCAGCCGGAGCACCTTCCTCGCAGCATACCCCAGCAGCGAGGGAGGGGGAGGGGGCGAGGGAGAGGGAGGGGGAGGGGGCGAGGGAGAGGGAGAGGGCGAGGGCCCGCGGGAGTCTGAAGGATGTGGTGTCGCGAGAACATGGCTACCTCCGGGGCCGCATGACGTGTGCCGTGTGCACGGAGAGACATGCAGAGACGACTTTCCTGCCGTGTGGACATTTCGCCGTCTGCAGCTCATGCAGCACATCCTGCAACAATTGTCCCGTCTGTCATAAAAAAGTGCTGGCAGAGGTTAAGACATTCTTGACCTGATTTGTATCATGAAATGTTTATCATTTGAGTAGATGGCATTCATGCTGCATGTTTTTTTTTTTGTTTTTTTTATAGTTTTTTGGGTTTTTTTGTTGGGGGGGGGGGTGCGTTCATAAGACCTTATGCAATTGCGAGCGTCGTAAAATAAAATCGTCTACTAAAACGTAATTTTTTTTCCTCGCAATAAAAAGGCAATTGTCTTGTATAAGTAGTTGTTAGAGCAGATCTGACAGTATTTCCGAAATGTATTTGTATTGAGTGAGCGAGGTATATTATAATCAAGTGTGCGCGCGCACACACTCTCTCTTTCTCTCTCTCTCTCTCTCTC
>NW_004797553.1:703412-705961 GCF_000002075.1 Aplysia californica
ATTATTATTATCATTACATGTATTATTATTGTCATTATCATTATTTTTAAAGGATACCATCTACACTAGGTGCAATACAAAATGCATGTCGACGGCTGTGAGTACGTTAATATTTCTGTACATGTATTACATCGACAAATAAAGCATACTTTTTTACTCTACGAATTTTTCTTATAATCATAATGTATACTGAGACGGTTTTTTGTGGGTAGTCGTCCCCACTTTCCCTCCAATCCATTATCTCCAGTGAAAAACACACCTCACATTTGTTGTTGCCCAAACTCTATTATCTCTACATGATGTTGCTCACTGCGTGTGTATGCAGGCAGGGGTTGTCAACATATTACATGTGTATCTATTATCTATTTGTAGTGGCCGAATTTTGCTATTTAAAAGGCTTTTTAATGGCTGCATCGATCGACATGCAGTTTTCTCCAAAAGATTCTTTAAAATATTCTCCAGATCATGACGCCCTTCGTTTTTTCCAGTTTTGAGACAGTTTTGCTGCAAAAAGCTTAATTTCCTTATATCGCCGATCGCTTTTGTAGGCCGACGCTTCTGTCTCTGAAATTTAAGAAAATCCGCCAGGTTTGTTTATTTCCAGTCGTACTTCCGTTCAATACTATCGTGGATTGTCGCGCAGTACTGAGCACTATTTTAAGTGTGCAACCCGTATAGATATATCCTCATGTTTCCTTTTTTACCAATGACTTTCATTTGATGTTAATGCACCGATCACCCCTTTCATCGAAAGGGGACCCAGCTAGTATAATATAAAATATTATAATCTCACAAAGAGCAATACTTTTTAGCTTTCTGCAAATTATATGATTGTAACTGTGTTCTACATCAGCATCATCATCATCATCATCATCATCATACTATAAAACTATACACTTACAACACAAAATATTCCTCTTTAGCCAGTAACAGTTGTGATACTTATTTAGATGCTGCTTTTTCAATTCGGATTTTTTCCTCATGAACATGTCATTTTATCTCAGAAAATAGTTGTAAAAACGCATAGAGCTTGCTGCAGAGCGTGGATATATGGGGTATTCAAATGTATTCATCTATTACTATTATCATTGTTATTAAAGGATACCATCTATACTAGGTGCTATACAAAATGCATGTCGACGGCTGTGAGTACGTTAATATTTCTGTACATGTATTATATCGACAAATAAAGCATACTTTTTTACTCTACGGATTTTTCTTATAATCATAATGTTTATTGAGGCCTTTTTCTTGTGTTGTAGTCGTCGTCTCTTTCCCCCCAATCCCTGAACACCAGTGGAAAAACACACGTCCCATTTGGTCGCTTTTAAGCACAAGGGGGCTATCTCGAAAAATGCTGTTTTGAAAAAAAAAGGGAAAGGAAAAGTTTTTGGACCCTTGTTCAGTTTCTTTAAAAGACAAGGAGAGTTTTCTCTGTATCCAAACAAATGTACACACCAATGAAACCAAACTTCTTCTATACTATAGGTAGGGCAAAGCCCACTTTTGGTGTAGGTCAAGATTTTTGGAAACCCCCGAAATCTAGCTTAGCCCGCTTATCTTTAAAAGCGACCATTTGTTGCCCAAACTCTATTATCCCTACATGTTGCTTACTGCGTGTGTATGCGAGCACGGTTTGTAAAATTATATTCAACTCCCCAGTTGATCAATGTTAATCAGTTAGGAAGAGGGCTGCCTCAGAGTCAGTTCGGGATAAATGAGATACAGCAGATTTTATACGGAAACCCCAGGGCAGGGTGCCCATTAGCCCAACTCGTAATGATTTTAAAAAAAGTTTTAGTAGAGGTTTTACGGCGCTCGCAACTGCATAAGGTCATATTATGAGCGCCAGAAGATTAGAGGTGTTACAAGAGAGTAACAAACATAAAAAGAAAAAGGGGAGATAAGGACGATAAATGTTTCAAAGGAAAGAAGAAGCAAGCCACGCCACAGCACCCGCCAACCACCCACAACTGGTAAGATGATCGCCTGTCAGCCCAATGGTCCAGGGTTCGATTCCCGTCGGCGTCCGGTTGATTTCACTTTCTAGACAAGTTATTTTTAGTTTTAGTGAGCGTTTTACGGCACTTGCAACACGATTAGGACATGTAAGTGCCTAAAACTAGAGGTGTAATTTGTTAATCAAACAAACAAAACTACATTGGATATCACAGCTTGGAAAATAAACAAAGCAAAAAGATTGGAGTATCAATTCAGCTTGGAAAAAATAGATATCAAATAAATCAGAACAAAAAATGAATATATACATTATTTAAATATACATGTATATGCATGACGTGCATTAATTGGCAATGAAAATGAACGATTTGAAGAAAAAAAATTGAGCAGGTCGTTGAAAATGTTAAGTTGAGTTGAAAAAAGTATCTTTCAAAACAAACTATATTAGAATTAAAAGGAAATAAAAGGAAATGAATGTATTTTTCCTAACCTTTTAGAGCATTGTGGTTGCTGTCAACTTTGTAACTTTGTAAGGACCTCCCTCTCTCCCTCCCCCATGTCAACTTTTCTCAACTTTTCACATTTACCAA
>NW_004797553.1:707524-709397 GCF_000002075.1 Aplysia californica
TATATGTATATATAAAAGCTGGGCCCCCTCTCGATGAAAGGAATGATCGGTGTTTTAATATCAACTAAAAGTCATTGGTCTACTATATTTACACTCTACTGGAATGGGACAATAAATCTTGAGAGCTGCAAAAAATATAAGGTCTAGATCTATACTCTCAAAACAAAATGCGCCTCGTGAATTATCACTTCTGGATTTTCTAAAATTGCAAAAACAGAAGCGTTGGCCTACAAAAGCGATCAGCGAAATAAAGAAATTTAGCTTTTTGCAGCAAAACTGTCTCTAAACTGAAAAAAAACGAAGGGCATCATGCTCTGGAGAATATTTTAAAGAATCTTTTGGCGAAAACCGCATGTCGATCGATGCAGCCATTAAAAAGCCTTTTGAATAGCAAAATTCGGCCACCACAAATAGATAATAGATAGGCCTATATAAATTATATGTGAGGGTTATGCAATGTAATGCATGTATTTGTGTGTGTGCGTGGGGGGGGGGGTGTTGTTCAGTTTAAAATTTTAGTAAAAAGTTTTACAACACTTGCAATAGAATTAGATCATATCAGTACAGTTATAAATATATCTTTGCAAGAGGTAAGGTGAAACAACGTGTAAGCATTATATATATAAAACAGCAGCAATTGTAGAACACTGTGTCAAATCGTGATTCACCCACGTGAAAATGGCGTGCGTCGTCCTCTACAACCATTGGGTGGTTGGCGGGTGCTCTAGTGTGATATGCTCCTTCTTTCCTATCAAAAGGCTAACGTCCTTATCTGATTTCCCCTTCTTCTTTTTTATGTTTGTTACTCTCTTGTAACACCTCTAATCTTCTGGCGCTCGTATGACCTTATGCAGTTGCGAGCACCGTAAAACCTCTACTAAAACAAAAAAAAAAAACTATTTTTTTTGGTGTTTTTTACTCTCTTGTAACACCTCTAATTTTCTGGGCGCTCGTATGACTTTACGCAGTTGCGAGCACCGTAAAACCTCTACTAAAACTAAAACGTCACACCCATTGTTCATCGATGTTACAGATCTCGCCCTCCAGCGCAGTCAGGACATTTTGGGTAAAAGTAAAAAGTAAAAAGTAAATTTCGACCCAATACCGGTAACTTGTCCGGGACTTGTCCCAGTTGTTTCTGTCTGACGTCACGCCTGCTAGCTAGCTATCTGTCGGGGTTTGTATGCTTACATGACATACCGACGTAATCAACGCTTTAACGGGGGTATCACACATTCAGTTCTAACTGGCAGTTATCCGACCTCTTAGTGATAAGAAAGTGGTAGGACGTACTTTTCAGTATATATACTCGTATGTCTATAATAAACCAACATTTTGTCTTCTGTGGGCCACATGCAAGGTAGAATACCCGACCATCACCACCCTCATCATCATCATCATCATCATCATCATCATCATCATCATCATCATCATCATCACCCTGTTACAATGTCGCCATCGTCTTTTTCAGCGCTGTATCGTACACCGTGTTGAAACAGGTAAAATAAGCACCATTAAACAACAACAACAACAACAACAACAACTACAACAACAGCGAGTGTCTCTTTAAAATATCAGTAGAGGGTGAAGCGCACAATAAATTCGACTGAACTTGTAGTCAAAACGAAGATGCAGTTTCATAATGAATGGGCATATCGTTATTGCACAACGATGACTAATTATAGAGAGTGACGTGTCTTGTACACAAAGAGTAGGAGCTGCGATTGTTCCAGAAAAGTTCCTAATTTTTTTAAAAGCCAGAATAAATTGTCTTGTTGGTATTTTACAATGGTCCGTTGTTATTGCCGGCTGTACTTTATTATTAGGATTTTGTCTTTACAAATTATTGAAAATAAATAGTATCAATATATAT
>NW_004797553.1:714293-716873 GCF_000002075.1 Aplysia californica
AGCCTCGCTGTGCGGCGCAGCCAAAGGTGCCCTCAACTGGCCGCCATGTTTTAGTTTCAATTCCTCACAGCGAATCGGCGATCGCGAAGAGGGAGTTCCGCTTCTATAAGTGTAGAATTCTGTGACCTCTGGCCTTTGGCTACCCTTGAAAGTTTCCGTACTGGAGAGCCACTTGAGCACTTTCACAAGTACTGTTGAGATTTCACACCCGCACCACCCTGACCATCTGCCCCTGTACGGCCAGTAAGGGCTCACATCTAGGCCTATTCTAATCCCACATAACCACGGAAAGCCTGACCGGCATTTGAGGTAACATTGTAGACACAATCGAGACTTACCTGTAAGTTGATGATAGTTTCTGATTTTGACGATCTGTCGTCAGGAACGGAGTGATAATATCTTCATCATCCGGTGCCTTGTCGACTGGCGTGGGCGATCATGGACCTCCACTTCACTCTGTCTTGCATTGCAGTAATGGTGTCTGTTGTTCTTGTTGTTCCTGGCCATGTTGTCATCTAGTCCAGAATCTTTTCCCTCTGTCTGCCTTTGCCTCTCTTTCCATCAATCTTGCCTGTTGTTACAATATTCTCCAATGCATCTTTCCGCATTGTGTGTCCGAAGAAATTTGCCTGTTTCTTTCTCATATTTGTCATAAGTGGTAATATGCCCTCCCTTAATCCTCTTTTTGGGGGGGGGCAAGTGTTTTACGGCGCTCGCCACTGCATAATGCCATATGAGCACACGGGACACATTAAACATTTTCAGTTAGTAGGAAATTTGGAATATTGTCCGGGCGGCGGCCGAAGCCTTCTCTTGTCGATTTTAGACCACCAAGGGATCTTTAACGTGCGCAACTTGCTCACGAGACCTCCGAAATGTTTCGCCCTTGTCCGTGAAGGCTAGGTGTAGATCTTTCCTACCACTACCTGACGATCAGGGGTGTGGCTGAAAGACAGCAGCAAGGAAGAGCCATGCAGTAGCAATAGAAAGGCTGCAAAAAGAGCCAGGAGCCCAGATGAGGGGGCAAAGTAGGTGAGGGGGTGGGGGCACAAAGTGAAGACGAAAACATGCGACAGAACATTGCTAGAAAGCAGGAAAGGGGGTGAAAGGAGACAATTTTAGAGAAGAAAATTTTTCTGTCGCTACCCGGATTCGAACTCGGGACCTTTGAATGAGAGGAGTACACCTTAACCTCTAGGCCACGAGAGCCCCCAAGGTAAGTTCGACTGTCCATTGTATCTCAATGACGACCAAAATAAATTCTAAAAGTAAAAGAGTCATGAGTCAACCTGACTAAACCGCTGTGAATACTGGGAAATCCAAAAAGACAATGGAAATTAATCAGAAGTAACAGAAATGTGTCGGGGTTTTTTAGGGGGAAAGGGGGGGGGGGGGATTGTTGTTTAATGAGGCCACTAAGGGTTTTTGGTTTGGTTGGGATTTTTCTGTTTTGTTTTGTTTTAAGAAAAGAAATCAAATCAGAAATCACATGAGGTAATACTTGAAGAATCTCACTGTGTCACTGGGTCGCTTGCTGAAGAGAAACCAAAATTAGAGGAAGAGACAAAAAGGCAATTTCTAGGACACTTGAGTTGACACGCGAGAGCTTTCGCTTTCACAAGTAAAATTCGTAGCTGTTACATGTATTATCTTAAGGACAAGCGGGATAACCCAGATTTCGGGGGTTTCCAGAAATCTTGACCTACACGAAAACTGGGCATTGCCCTACTTGTAGGAGAATTTTGGTTTCATTGGTTTGATATATTTGTTTGGTTATCGAGAAAACTCTCCTTCCTTGTCTTTTAAAGAAACTGAACAAGGGGCAAAACCTTTACCTTCGATTTTCTCAAAACAGCATTTTTCGGGATAGCCACCTTGTGCTTAAAAGCTACTAATGGAAGACAAATGAGTTAAGGGTGAGAGTAGACCAACAGCAACTGACTGAAAAAGTGGAACCATGGTCACTGGTCACCTTTGTCTGTCGCAGATCTGGCCCTTGATGATGACGAGTTTCCTCCTCCACTCCTTCCGCCAAAACAATAAAGACCTACATAAATATTATGTACATGCATAAGTTTAGCTTCAGTGAGAGTTTTACGGCACTTGCAACATAATAAGGTAATTTAGTTGCCGAAGATTGGAGGTGTTATAAAATAGTAACGAAAACACAAAAAAGACGGAGGAGAGATAGGACGCCAAATTATTTTTGGTAGGAGAGAAGGAGCAAACCACACCAGAACACCCGCCAACCAACCACAAATGTATAGGTTTTATGTTGCAATGGGGTTTGACTATAATGTAACATATTCCTAATATAATACGAGAACTGTTTTTGATTCATCGAAAGTACTAAGTAAGGAGAAGGTAGTTATAAAAATTCGGGAGAAAAGCAGGAACCTTAGAATTCCATATTTAGAAATATAACCTCTTACTCTCAGGGTAAAAACCTACTTGAGCCTTCCATTCAGAACTTAATCGACCTACTTCACACACATCCGGGCTCTCCTTTACGAGTGTCCACATGCAGGCCGCCGTGACGTCATACGAAAAAGACGCTTTAAACCAAAGTTTAAAGTATGG
>NW_004797553.1:716973-717890 GCF_000002075.1 Aplysia californica
GGGGGGTGTCAAGTAAACCTTTACTGAGTCTGGAGCTCCGACATAACATTCATTCTCACTTGCAGATTAAGCTCTTTACCGCTGTGGTGTCGATGTATGTACTGGGTTGTATTCTTCGAAATTCAATCGCTGCACTTCTTTGTATTGTTTGGTTTTGTTTTGTTTTGTTTTGTTTTG
The DNA here is from genome assembly GCF_000002075.1 of Aplysia californica. NCBI lineage: Eukaryota > Metazoa > Mollusca > Gastropoda > Aplysiida > Aplysiidae > Aplysia > Aplysia californica. The sequence continues at coordinate 717,151 of NW_004797553.1, forward strand.
TTTTGTTTTGTTTTGTTTTGTTTTGTTTGTTTGTTTTAAATTAACTGTTAGCCTTTAGAGGGAGGTTTAGAAGATGGAACTGCCGTTTGTGCCGTGTTTATTCTTATATAAAGAGAAATAATATAGCTACGTTTACTTAATTTTTAAAAAAGAATCAACCGTCTGTCTCAATTGTAAAAGGTAGATAAATACGTCTCGCCAATTATATCGATAATCAGCATGGACGATGTTGATATTTAGGGCGTCTCGTAAAATGTATTTAGCTAAAGGGATCTGAACCCCAAGCATCTGCGCTGCAGTCCTAAATAATACCAAAGCCAACGTGCACGTATCTGTCACGAGAGTAAAGGATTAAACAAACTGTCGTAAACCAAAATTAGAACATACGCAATAACGACGTCACAATGTGCAAACCTCTGTCTGGCAAGTAGTCTAGACAGACTGTACTAGACACTCGATACAAGATCAAGATCTGCACCAGCCAGTACTTTCATTTTCTGCATGCTTCATGAGATCGCAGTATCCTATTCGGAGACGTCTCCGACGGAGATAGACCAATCAAAATGCTTTGTGCCTCTAGACCAAGTAAAAAATTTTAATATTGTTTTAACCCATAATTTGATATTTTGCAGTTAGGTTTGAAATTTTCTTGAAAATAATTGATTTGCGACAGTTTTAGTGGCAATAATAATATATGTGAACTACAGCAAGTAATAACGCAGTTTAAACACCTCCCCCCC
>NW_004797553.1:717990-720339 GCF_000002075.1 Aplysia californica
CACCCCCCCCCCCCCCCCCCCCCTCCAAAGCATTACATCTGTGTGCGGGAGTGCGTCTCCTAATACTAATAGTTCCTGGGTGCTCGCCGGAGACGTCTCCGGATATCTTCTGCCTCATGAGATAAGTCGAATGATGCTATTTGTGGCGCTGACACGATATCTTTGTGAGAGCGTCGAAGTTTTATGTTTTCTTGTCAGGCACGTCGCAGTAGCTTAGCCTACCACCACGCACTGTGTTCAGCATTTTTGCCTGCCAAAGGGTGCGGTCATGCTTAACGCTACCGGATCGCAAACAGGCAGGACTGCTGCTACTCCTGCTCCATACTACATGTACCATTAGCCAGATAAACAGTTAGATCTACTGTTACATTAGTACGTGTAATAATAGTTTTTCAAAATTAGTTCACCGGCCTTCGTTCGTGCGTGTTGTCAGCATGATCATGTTGTTGTTTTTTGTTTGTTTTTTGTTTGTTTGTTTTTTTGCTGTCATTGTTGTTGTTTTGTTTTTTTAAATTACGTTTTGAAGGACGATATTGGTTTTGTTTAACAAGTATCTTTTCAATTGTTGGCGTTTATCCGGTGACATATTGCGTTTGGCAGGATCTCAATAACTAGGTACATGTGTACTTGCTTCTTCCAAATGGTTACTTGCAAGCGGGATAATGTTGATATTAAATGTAGAGGTATAAAGCCAATGGATAATGTTGATAATAAATATAAAGGTATAAAGCCAACGTCGACACAATGTAGCTCATTTAGGAAACAGGCTGCTTTGACAAGGGTTTGCAAATGCAACTTGGGCAGAGAAGGGTGCGTCCGTCATCCCAGTAAACATAATATAGCCTAGAGATACTCCACAATTTCTTTTTTTAAACCAAGAAAGCAAAACAAAATAAAACAAAACAAAGCAAAACAAGTTCATCACTATGGAATCGAACTCACATCTTCTGCGAGAAGTACTGCATGCCAAGCCTAACCGTTACACCACAGACTTAGGTAACCTCAGGAAAAATTTAATAGACTGCTATTATGTGTTCAGAGACGTCTTGCTTTTCTGTCTCCGATTTTTAAAAACAAAAAGTACAGATACCGGCAGTAAGTAAAACCCATCTCTTGTTGCGCAAATATTCTGACTTGGACTTGGAGATGATGTCGCCTATTTTGCTTGGAGATAAGTAGGCCCCATTGTTCACGTACTTGAATTACATGAATGTAGAACAGGGGTCTTAGCCTTAATTGCTCCATGCTTCCTCGCCCCTCTTCAAGAGGGTCCATTTCAGTGTGGGTAGGCAGATTGTCTCCATCATCAGCTGGTTGTTTTAGTGTGTGATTGTCTCCATCATCAGCTGGTTGTTGTAGCGTCTGATTGTCTCCATCATCAGCTGGTTGTTGTAGCGTCTGATTGTCTTCATCATCAGCAGGTTGTTTTAGTGTGTGATTGTCTCCATCATCAGCTGGTTGTTGTAGCGTCTGATTGTCTCCATCATCAGCTGGTTGTTGTTTTAGCGTCTGATGGGGTCACGCAGCCTGCTCCTCCTCCAACCTTCACCAGGCTGTACTCCTTTCGCAATCACAACCTCCTTCGTGAAGGAGTCCTCTTCCCGGCTGCTGGTTAGGTGTTCGTACTGTACTGTTCACATTTATCCAATTAATACATGTAATATTGTCATCGTGGTTGAATCGGATCGAAAAAGAAAGGTTTAAAAACACATAGCCATTTTTCCACTAGTGCTGTTCACGCAGTAGGCCTACATGATTTTTTAAAAAAAACTAGAACGATACAGAAAAGATTAGCATGGCCCTTGCGCCAGAATGACAATGACACGCACATTCGTAAAATGTTCCATATATTTTTTTTCCTCGGGCTCTCGTGGTCTAGAGATACGATGTTCGCCTCTCATTCAAAATTCAAAATCAAAAGGTCCAGGATTTCAAACCTTACACCGACCAAAAAAAGAAAACAAAAGTTCTCTAAAATTTGTTCCTTTCACTCCTTTCCTGTTCTCTTGTCACGTTCTGTTATTAGTAAGCTTTCATATCACCTCCCTCCACTGCCCCCACCCCCACCCCTCACCCCTGGTCTCATCTACTTCTAGGCTCCTCCCTCCTTCACTATACAGTGCTGACTCTTACTACTTCTACTTCGGTCTTTCAGCCAAACCCCTTATTTAGGGGGCTTTCGCGCTCTATACTAGAGGTACGGTGTTCACCTCTCCTTCAATAGGCTCCAGGTTCAAAACCCAACAACGACGGGAGATTTTCTTCGTTTAAATGTCCTCCTTTCACCTCCTTTCCTGCTCTCTTAACAAGTTCTGTCGTCTGCTTTCGTTTCTACTTTCTGACCCCCCC
>NW_004797553.1:721657-723525 GCF_000002075.1 Aplysia californica
TGTATGTGTTTGTGTGTGTGCTGATGTGTGTGTGTTTGTGTGTTTGTGTATGTATTCGTATGTGTTTATGTATATGTGTTTGTGTGCGTGTGTGTGTGTTTGTGAGTGTGTATATGTGTGTGTGTGTGTGTGTGTGTGTGTGTGTGTGTGTATGATGTAATAATAATTTTAACATGCCTTCACATTCTCAACCGACACACACAACAAACATGTTTGCTCCGAGTTTCATCATCACTGTGTCAGTACGGACAGTATTTCGTGGAGGTTACACCAGATCCGTGCTATGTTCATGTTTACGTCGTAAACCTAAATCTAGATCTAGTTCCTAAGAAAAACTCTCTTTTCATAATCAATGGTGCAACGCGAAGTCAACGAACCAACGAGTGACCCGTTTTTTTCTAGCATGTTCTACGCTAACGTTGAGCAAAACAAAGAAGAGGACGTTGCGTAGTATAGTAGAGCTGGGCGAAGAATCGAATCCAGAACCGATTCTCACAATTAATGCTACGGAAGAAAAGTTCCGACTCCTTTTTATGTTAACCAATGGTTACCAGATACCTTAATCATTGAAATCTTCTCTTTTTTGAAGAATGTATTTAGATAGATAAAAGTTGATGCTTCGTAATGTTCAGAAATCAAGATTATCCTAAATCCTGAAGATGTTCGGAGCTAACCAGGTGGGCACCGGAAGAAATAACATCATTAAAAAGCAAGTTAATGGGGTTCGGAGTCGAGTCCTACGATTCCTAGCTTTCAATAATCGGAAACCTAGCCGCCCAGCACGATAGTATAGCGCAGTGGCAGGTAGGCCTGGAAGTGGAAGAGTCGTTGCTTGCGATTTCATCATCCAACGAAAGAAGGAGAGTGCGATGTGGTGTGGGCCCGCGCAACCGCGACGTGGCATCGAGCGGCGTGTAAAACTGGCCAAGCTGGAGAGTGCCACGTGAAGCTCTGGACCAATGAGAACGCGAGCGTATGACAACATTGGTTCCCTGTCAGTCGGTTGTTATGAAATTACCGAACTAGGCTAAGATTGCTAAGAAAAATAATTTATTATTATTTTCTGCAGTTACACTTCGAAAGAGTGACAGTGAATATATAGAACTATCACCCCATTTGGTGTTTTACGACGCACATCGACCTAGCTTTATTTATTTCTTCTCTTTTGTTCTTATTTTTAAAATTAATCTAGATCTAGATCAAGATCTATTAACTGTAAGAAATGACTTACGTGTAGTCGACACCGAATACTTACGTGGCAAGTTTGGTATTGCGTCGTTTTTACACGAAAATAGACAACAGCTGGCTGACACGCAATCATAGGCCTAGATTATAAAGTAATCCAATAACGTCATTATATTACATGTATACTCTCCTACAATTACGATCAATATTTTTCTGCCTTCAAAACATTCAAATGTGATTTTTATCAAAAGTTGTATCAGTCCAGGAACATTGTTAGAGGAGTACCTAGCATGTACTTTACACACGCGGCCTCTTTTTTTTTTCGAAACAATTAGTAGGCCAACTGCAGTAACTTTTAAAATGACATAAATATAGAGTCTATATAGACCTATAATAATAATAATAATAATAATAATAATAATAATAATAATAATAATAATAATAGGCGCTGGCTTAATTACCGGTCCACTGTGATTCAGCGGTCAAACATAATAAGCTGTGCATCCATTATCCCATCCCACATTCTAGTTTCCCTACTTCTACATCCGTTTTCCTAACGTTCTAAAGACACGAGTTCACCCGTTTTCACTCCACACTTGCAATAATAGATCTATGTGTGTATTCCATGTTCTATCCTATTGTCGCCATGCCGCTCTCTCTCTCGACCCTCCCTCCCTCCCACC
>NW_004797553.1:723788-726288 GCF_000002075.1 Aplysia californica
TAATAATAATAATAATAATAATAATAATAATAATAATAATAAAGGGGAGATGGAGTGCAACTATTTAAAGGTAGATTAGATGTTACCCAACACCTACTGTATAATAAACAGTTTATACAGCAATAGGCTTTGGCGTTGATATTACCCAATGAGATTACAGTAAGTTGTTTTAAGCTCCTTGATATTACCCCATCCATGTGAGCTCCTTACCGGTGCAGATGGTCAGGGCGGTGTGGGTGCAAATCTGAAAAGTGCCTGTTAATTAAAAGTGGTTCAGTGGCGCTCCAGCTGAGAAACTTTCTTAGGTAGCCTGAGGCCGGAGGTGTGAAATTAGTTAGACCAATGCCTGCCTGCCACCGTGATCGTACGGCCAGCCGAGACAAGAATTCGTCGAATCGATGTTAAAGCACAGGAGGGGTGGAATTGGTTGACTGTGCTTGTTACATCGATGGGTAGGGCTAAGGGTGGAAGCAAAGGAGATGTTCAGCTATTTCTGTTTTTAATAGGTCAAACAATGGTCCTATGAAATGCAACCAGTGGTGGCAATGGACAAGTAAGACTGACGCATCATGCCGTTATCAGAGAGATTAGCACTTGGACTTGATAGGTGTGAAGTTTGACCACTGCTTACTGACCCGACAAGCGACCCTTGATTTCATCGACTGGACCTCTGACACACACACACAGACACACACACACGCACACACACACACACACACACACACACACACTCACACACACACACACCTCTACTTCCCCCTAAATGCCCCTTTCTAAGTAAGACGGGATTTTTGCCTGACGCCTTTGCGGAACTGAGAAAGCCTAGCCTGACGGCCTTACGGCTTCGCGATTTCGTTTTAGTTTTAATAGAGGTTTTACAGCGCTCTCAACTGCATAAGGTCACATGAACGCCAAGGGGTGGATGTCCACAGAGAAGTCCTTACAGAGAATCAGGCTTATTCTACTCACCTCTCTAGCTTCAACCGCACAAAGCCTGCTTACTATCAATATAGAAGGCACCCCGGAAATAGCGGGTCACAAGAGGGTGACAAACGTACAAAAGAAGTAGAGGTCAAATGACGATAGTAAGGATAAGAATAAGGAAAGTAAAAACAGCAGTTCTCTGTTGCAGGTCAGACACGGTTATGAGCATGATATTGATGAATCAGCCCATTTATAATTACAATTCTACTGTGCATAAACCCTCTTTGGGAATGGCCTAAAGACACTTCAATCAGTACCACCACCCCGGGAGGTAGATTCCTTCTTAGGTTTGCTACAAATTCAGAGATGAACTACAACTGAACTTTTATTGGCAAAAACATGTTGTTGGTTTAGAAATTATTTTTTTTACCGTAATAAATTAAAAGCCGTGAAAAGTGGAGGCATCTGACGAGGCTTTCTGTTATGCATCGCCCCTACGATCGTCGGGGATTATGGGATCAGTGACAATAATTATTACAGTAACCATAATAAAGTATCCATTATACACCTGTATAACGTGAGGCGTGCTGACAAAATGAGTTAATTCCCGCAATCCACAAATTAATGGAGGTATAGGCCAAAAATCGACGCTAGGGTTAAATTTGTAGATTATTTTCTATTGGTGCCATAATCAATCCGAGAAGTACATGTAACTAATTTTGTCAGCATCCTTCACAAATAGTGAGACACACATTGCACGTTCATTGATTGAAAACGTATAGACCATGTCTCTCCTTTGGAACATGTCAAGGAAGTCAAAGTCTGTAGGAAAGGCGGGTGTACTACTAGGGCAATAGATTCTACTTCCTCTTCTATATATATAATATATATATACATGTATGTGCAGTGCTTTATATCATGCAAACCGCAGTAAGATTGTCTGTCATGGCTCAAAAGGTCATATTACCATTTTCTTTCTTTTAGTCGGGTGTAGCACTAGAGCAGTATACTTCCTCTTCTATAATTAGTATGCGCAATGAGTTCAAACACACGATCTATTTCTTTCTACGGGTATAATCTCCCCTGTCTTGTTTACGCTCTTCTCCAACGACTGTACTTTTTATAACAAAACATCAAACTAATAAAACTTGCGGATGATTCAACTCTACAGGGTCTTATAGCAACAAATTAAATGTAAAAAAGACCAAGGAATTAATTGTAGACTTCAGAGGAAAAAAAGACGAGTAATTCCCACTATTTATTACAGACGAGGAGGTGGGAATTAGCGCTTACAACTACATGTATCTTGGAATAACAATTGATAAACAAGCTTGACTGGCATCCCTACTCTGCTCTTGTGCATAAAAAGTAAATCAAAGAATGTCTCTTTTAATGGAAATTAAAGGAATTTTCGAGTGCATGATAAGATCCATCTTATACCATTCTATGATTAAAAGTGTGTTACTATTTTGTATTTGCTGCTGGGCTGGGAATTGTAGGGTGAAATATATAATATTGACAGAACCATTAAGAAAGCCAGCAAGATTTCTGGATATGATTTTACTAGAATTGATTA
>NW_004797553.1:728466-732067 GCF_000002075.1 Aplysia californica
ATGTATATATGTCACTTGCAGTAATTGGCGTTTCCATCGTTTTCTGTAACAGTTTTGTAATTCATAAACTGATATTATGTCACGCACGTTTTTTTTTTCAACATGAAACAATATGTTTCAGCATATCACGACAAGTAGATTAACTCAAGAACAAAGGAAATGTTAATTTTTTATTGTTAAAAAATATCTAGTAAGGCCTAGATTCTAAATCTAGATCTAGCGATTCCATTTGTTCTGGAATTATTCAGTCAACCTTGCAATCGTACTTATTTACCACTGCTACGTCAGCATGACGTTGATATTTTTAGAAGTTCCTTATATGGAATAAATATGTTGGGGATTCCCTGACGTCAAATACCACGTGATTAGAAACAGCGTGGTAATCGTCTAAAAATAGCTAAAGGAAATCCTTTCTTCAGAATATAGTTCTCAATATGTTCAAATAATCTAGACTCCTCTATACCTTTTTATATATTGAAATGGTAGTTTAGTAAAATATTAGAATACAATTTGAAGATTTTAATGTGGTTCCGTTGTATTAGAATTGTAACCCCTCCCCCTCAATTCTCAAGCGCATGAATATAACGGGAGGCCATTTCCTCCATGGAGTTATGAGGCGTTCTAATCGTGTCACCGTCACTGAATGATTCTACAATGGCGTCGACGGTTGATTCTCTACTTGTGATGTTTTAAAACTCGGAGGGGTCTTCAGAGGCAACCCTTCCAAGGTTTAAAACAAGATCCAAACAGAGCTGGATTTATCACGATAGAGTATACCTCCTTTAAAAAGTGATAATTTGATTGTTGGGGTCTCACTACCCCAACAAAGTTTTACCCGTTATCGACGCAATATAAAGACTCGACGGAGAAGTGACTCATCATTCATACTCTCCCTTTGAAGTAGCCGCCGAATAAGCTTGACTGACATTTTGTGAACCTATTTCATCATTTTGTGAAAGAACCAAAAAATGTGCCATTTAATTCAGTGCTTTGTTTAGGGGCTGCTAGTGCCTTCCGTAGTTCCTTCAGGTGTCAAGAGAGTTTAATCAAGGGATTCCAGTGCCATTTCTGTGAATTTCTACCAACTTCTCTCAGCTGTTTGTGGTTTCCCCGCTCTCGGCACACCTGCTTTGGATTTATGGTGGTGTGAGCTCGTGACTACTTAAACCTCTAGAAATCAATTGTTCATAATGGCGAGAATATCGAACTTTTGTGTTGTGTCATTTAAAAACATTAAGGACCTTGGTGCTTTTTCAGTGGTGTCTGTGAACTCTAATCATCAAGCCTGAAAGTTCTTCGAAATATTCGGACGAGTCTTGATCTTACTTCCTGTCTGTGATACTTTTGTTTATCTGTGATATTGCGCCACCAAAACTCAATTCCAATACGTATAATTACAAGATGTCGGGGTCCAGATGCAATCACCGTGCTGCTCATTACACTGTGTCGAAGTCTTGTGATGAACACTTGTAAATATTTGATCTGATTTGAACTTAACAGCAACATGGCCAAAGTACCTCCTCCTCTACCTCCTACACCTTGCCCTACTCGTAGTAGTGGTCAATTGTAGCATTGGCCATTTGATGTGAAGAGAAGGACTTCCAATTAAAAAAAAAGGCAGCAGTTCTCTAACACATCAGCAATAAATTGGTGCTATTTTTTGCAATTTTTCTGTAAAGTTGTAAAGTATTATTGAATTGTTACTGTAAAGAGATCTCAACATCAGTGGCTTACACTACTGTTCCACTTCATTATAACCCTGTAAATCTTTTGCTACTTTTTTTACTTTCGTCATTCCTATTCGGTTCTATGAACCGGCAGCACCCAAGGCCACGACTAAACATAAGTCATGGGCCCCAAAAGAAAGTGGAATATGAGCCACCACCAAACTTAGGAACGTTATCACCAGATTTACAACCATGTTCACCTCCATCGTTTTGTTTGCCGGAAGAAGAAACTGCCACTAGTCAAGAGCGGTTTCTACAAATTGGCAAATATGTCATCCATCAACCCAGTCCTTCATGTGAAAGCTGTACAGCAATTGACCAAAGCACAGGAGATGAATATTTGTGCAAGGTGAGTGGAAATTTATTTAATATAATTATAATAATATATATTATTATTAGGCTTAATTTTAGTATTGTTTCAGTGGTCCCTGGCTATACTATAAACTAGATCTAAATGATAAAAATAGGCCTCCTAAAGTGTAAGGACCACCAGGATGGATGTGATACCCCTGTTATAGCCAAATCCAAAGATGAAGCTAACACAGCGAGCACCTAGCACACCTCTAATGGGGCCCAATATATGACATTTCTGCCATCTATTTTTGTCGTCTTCCAGGGCTTCCCCCAAGACTGTTCGATCTTGCCGTGTTTGTTTTTTTGTTTTATTAATTTGTGTATCTTTTATATACAATTTCTGCAATTCTCGTTCCATAAATTTACCTTCTTCTCAAAGTTGTACGCACGCACACACACACACACACACACACACACACACACACACACACACACACACTCTATTGCGTATGCACACACACATACACGCACACACATATGCGCGCGGACACACACACACACAAGCAGCCGGCAATGAAACCTTGTGACATAGCCGAGCCCATCTCGCGTTAAGCAGAGCTTACACTAAGCAGCGAAGTGGGCCCGCAACGGTGAGGTCTCAGGTCTAGTCAACTCAAAGATTCTTTACTACAGACTACACAGTCTTTGGTCAACTGACGAGGGAAGCCGCGGAAGACGACAAAAATAGATTGCGGAATTCCGTCATCTATATTTGGGCGAATCACAGAGGTGTGCTAGGTGCTCGCTATTGCTTTATCATGTTATCCAAAGTACATTTTAGGTGCCTAAATTATTAGTAGACTGTAATTATAGACTCAATGTGTACAACAGCAACACGTTATTACTTGCGTTTGTAATACCTTGTTAGACCCGCCCAATGTAAACAAAAACACTTTTTAATTGGATAGATAGACACTTCAAAATATTGGTGTGAGTAAATTACCGAGTTGTTGTTCATCAGCATCACTTTGTGGACCCTGACGATCCAGACATTCACTATTCACACTGAACATGTCGATTACATGTGGATGTGCGCTAAACGAAATTGTGCAGACGGTTTGGCACATCGCACGATCTCTTCGCCCCCTATCTCCATGAATGTGTTTGTAGTTTTTGCAACAGGTTTGGTGTCAAGGACATGTTTCTTGTCATGCTGAGGACGAGCTGACAATTATTCCCTGTTAATGTGCTACAAGCGCAGGTAATAACGTGTTATTGTTATACATTGAGTCTAATAATTTTTATTTATGCGCCCCTAAAATGCACTTTTACCACCAAATCCTGTTGTAGGAAAAGGATTGCTAAATTTTTACTTTTGCACTCACGCCCAGATGCACTGATTTGGGGTCTAAACTGCCATACTTTTTACTTCAGAACCCACGTATGGCCACTAAAACCCTTGCAATTCAATTGTCTTCAAGTAAATATCAATCCTAATTTCCAAAATATCAAATCATGGTGAAATACAGGGGGGCATGCCCCCCTGAAATCCCCCAGATTCTTTTTAGGTCATGCCCCCC
>NW_004797553.1:732167-733476 GCF_000002075.1 Aplysia californica
CCCCGCCCCTGAAAGCCCCATATTAAAAATACGAAGCCTTAAAAATAAGTCGTATTGAGTATTATTACGCCATTGGTCCTACTGTTCTATAGTTCTGTTTTCAAACTTCAATAATTATAACTCAATAACTATTGATTTGCGGCAAAAATGAAGGCCATATAATATATGTTCGTTTTCAGCATACAAAATACTGCTAAAAAAAGTAAAATGTGTGTACGTGAGAAGGATCATGTATGAATAAAAACAACAACAAATGATTAGGAGCCCAACATAGAGATCTGTGGTACAACATACTAACTACAAGACACCCACTGACTACTTTTTATTCAATCATTAGTAATATTCTCCCGTAATAAAACCACGACACCCAAGGGGGAGACAGGGTGATGATATGGTGGTGCCAGAACAAAACAAGGATACATTCAGACACTGTAATATTGTGCCCTATTTGCAACAACACCCAAAGTCAAAGTGACAGCTCACCCTCCCCCCAATTCTACATGGCATTTGTTTTACAAGGGTAGGTAGAGATATGAACTGCTGGTTCCCTTTCTTGTACTTTGTCTTCAGCTTCTTGTGGGTTTTGGGGTTCAACATATAAATCTTAGTGAGGTTTTTAAAAAATAAAATTTAATGCTGAGTTGTAATTAATAGATCCATACAATTTAGATGTTGTCATCAGCACTAGAAATTTTCAGGATGTTTTTTAGGGCAGTGACCCATCTTCAACATGCACACACACACTACACTTGTAGCCTACTTTTAATTCAAAAGTTTTTTGTTCATGGTAGTAGTAAACATTTAATTTTAAGTAATGGTGTTTTGGACCAATCTGGCTACTGATTAGGGGGTGGGGGTAATGAATGGTTTCTTTGAAGTGCAGTGAACCCCACTCGAACTGAGTGCAGTAAATTTGAAAATAGTAGTAAGCCGAAAAAATGTTAATGTACAATCCCTTGTTTCAATAGAAAACGACACAGAGCTGACTTTTTGTGTTTTTTTTCTCACCCTTTAAGTTTAAAAGAGAGGAAATCAGGTTGCTTGCATATAGGCTTCTTCTGCTTGTTTTGTTTTGTTTTTCTTTACCTGTCATAAGACAGGAAATCATTGTGACAATGAAATGTCCCTCCGTTTTTTTTTCTCCCTTGAACTTTGTCTTTATTGCTTTCTTTTGCCACTTTTTACTTTTGAGATTGTGATGACAATGAAAGAAAGTGACCAGAGACCCTATCTATCTCAATCTCCCACTCACTCTCATAAAAATAATCTGATACAATATTTTGGGCACATTGCCATGGGCACTGAAGGC
>NW_004797553.1:734713-738124 GCF_000002075.1 Aplysia californica
CCCGTTCACGCACGCGCGCGCTTGTGGGCAGGCTAGCCTCCCCCTTTTTGTTTTTGCGTTGTTGTAGTTCGTGTTTTCGTTTGCAATTAGTAGATCGATGCCATTCTTTGTCTAGTCTTTTGTCTGAAGCTGCTTGGCCAATAGATCAGATAATATAAAAAAAAACAATGACCTAACGTGTGTTGTCTTCTCTGTTGTTATTGATTTTAAAGCAGCGATGTGTTCTTTTAGCTTTTATCATGGTATAGCGAGCGTGGTTGGAGGGCGTCACTGGCAGATTCCCCTTCTTTACTTTCACTGTTTTCAGTCAGTCTTCTATTTTTCTCAGCACTAATGTTATTGAGACACCAATTGTGTCGATGTGCTTCTCTTGACAAAGTCCCATGCAAACAGCATTTTACCTCGCTTATTTCGCGCCCTCCCATCCCCCAAACAAAAACAAAACATTAAACAAACAAAACCGAAAAAAGACACACGCACACACTGTACCCCCCACCCCGAAAGTGAGTAGTAAGCGTGCTCACACACCACCACAGACAAGTGCACGTGCGATTGGCGATAAGAAATTATCGTTTCCGGTCGAGCGAGACAAATCTGTTTGTTGTACGGTACCTTAAATTCCAAAATCCGCGTGTGTATATTATATCATCATGTAAACGTAATATAATAGCATAATAAGTAGACGTGGGGGTAGAGCAAGGCTTGTAGTGTGCGCTGGTCATGCAAGCGAGACGGGCGATGAATGAGCGAGCCGAGCAGCCGACACCCCACCCACCGACCGACTTACTGCGTCTGTTCCTCTGTCCCTGCGCCAACTGTCGCGCCTAGACGCTTGCTTATGTCAGCAGCCGCCGTTTTATTGATGGAATTGGAAGCTTTCTCGCCGTTCCCTTTCAAGATAAAGAAACAAAAACAAAACAAACATGTGCACATTGTAAAGGAGGAAATGGGGTTTATTTTTTAAAGTGGGGCGGGATGGTGTTTTTTTTTTCCTTGGAGGGGATTTTTTTTTTTGGGGGGGGGTGTGTCTTGCATTCAAATAAACTTTTGCAGCAATCAGTCTACCATAGGATTGCTTTTGTGTGGTGCAAGAGATAGATGGAAAATAGTTGTTTCTGATTACATCGAAAGTTATAAAAGGTATTTAAAAAAAAGAAGAAAAGTAGTGTTTCCCCATCTTCATATTTGTTTATTATGAAAGTTTTGTAATTCTGCTGAATTCTATTGAGTGTAATTTTGTCCAAGTTGGCTTGTGTTCCTGTCAAAGGTGGAGTTTAAAAAAAAAATGTTGCTAATGTATTTTCTGTGGCTCATCCTACTTTAATTTTGCTCTTTTCCAGGTGCTCCCGCTGTCTAAGTACCGGTCGGCGCTCTCAGCTTACTTCGCCACGGATGGCCACCCGAATGTGGTCAGCGTATGGGAGATCATCCTGGGCGAGACGAGCGCCTACGTGTTTTTCCAGCGTGGCTACGGGGACCTGCACTCGTACGTGCGGGAGAGGAAGCGTCTGCGGCAGCCCGAGGCTCGAACCTTGGCGCGGCAGGTGGTGGAGGCCGTCCGACATTGCCATGAGAGCGGGGTAGTGCTGCGAGACTTAAAGCTGCGCAAGTTTGTCTTCAAAGATAAGGAGAGGTGAGTCATTGTGTCCATAATTTAGTGATGGTTACTACAGGATACACATGCCTAGGGTTTGCTCTTTTTTTCTCTCTTTACTCATGTCATTTCCCTGATTTGTCCCTAACCAAGCGTGACCTCTGTGCTTTCTTGTCTTATCTCCTTTTTTTTTTAACTTTGAAAATGTGACTTCTTTATTATGAACTGTTTTCACTGTTTAAGTAAGAGTGACTGTTGGAGGGGGGCACTGGTAGTTAGGTCTTACTTCTTCTGTTGTTTCTACCTGTCTTGCTTTTTCTCCGCACAATATGACCGTTGATGTGTCAAAATGTTCCTCTTAACTATAATTTCAAAAACCTCCTTGCTAAAACTTAGCTAAAAGCAGCCAGCTGTTGTCATGCTTGATCACTGTGAATTAAATCAGATGCAACAATATTCTTAACTCTTTCCTGAATATTAGGATTTTAAAAAATAATTGATTTACCTTGTTAAGTGAGATTGATTGGATGTGTAAAAATTCAATGAATGTTTCCACTAGGTTTTGATTTCTGTTCAAGTTGAAGTGTGAGTTAATTGGCACTTGTAGAAAGTTGACATAAAATAAAAAGTCTCCTTTTTATTTAAATGGAACCGTTTAATTGTATGATACGAATGTTGAATTATTAGCATTAGGAAGTATTCTGGTGCTAGAGAGGGTTTTTTTCCGTACCATTTATTAATGATGTAAGAAAGGGAAGTGGTTTATTTTTGGATCATTCTTATTGTGTTTCATATGAAGCTGGAAGGATTTCAAGCATGGCCTGCATTAGTTCACTCACATCGCCTGAAAGATGGCTGACAAAAACAGTGCTTGTCACTGATGCAAGATCTGAAATAATTTTGTTCTTATTTTGAAGGCTTGGGAGTGAGCACAAGCAGACCCGTGCAACAATTACCTTTGTATCGTGGCCAGCTGTGATTAGTGTTGTGTGCAAGCACGTGTGTACCACTGTCATTGTATTGTCATCATCATTTGGGATTGCTTGTTTTAAAACATGCCTTTGTTTGACAATAACTTTTGGATGTGTATGTGGACTCTAGGAAGCCATTTAGAACCCATCTTTTTTAGACTGTTAAATTATGTCTCAGTTCAGTTCTCTGTATGAAAGGTTTGTTATAGGAACTATGAGGGGAAAGCTGACTTATATGACCTTATTGTGTTGCAAGTGCCGTAAAACTCTTACTTAAACGAAATGAAAGCTGACTTTTAAATTTTTTTAACCATTTCAGGACTGAGCTTCGTTTGGACGGCTTGGATGATGCCATTGTTCTGGAAGACGACGAGGCATCGGACACACTCACCGACAAACACGGCTGCCCAGCCTACGTCAGTCCTGAGATCCTGTCGGCCCGACACGGCTATTCAGGACGGAGGGCGGATCTGTGGAGCCTCGGTGTGATGATCTACACGATGCTGGTGGGCCGCTACCCATTCCACGACCGCGAGCCCATCGTCTTGTTCGACAAGATCTGCCGCGGCATGTACAAGATTCCCGACTCGGTGCCTGCCCGGGCCAAGTGCTTGGTGCGCAACCTGCTGAGGCACGACCCGAAAGAGCGTCTGAGCGCTGCAGAGGCTCTGGACCACCCGTGGTTCACGCGACGGGAGATGCCGGAGCCCCTCATTCGCCCCGCCCCCACACAGAAGGGTGTGGACCAGACGGTGCCGGACTATGATTACAATGGTCACGACGAGGTTCTGGCTGCCGGGCTGCCTCACTGAAGCAGCTGCAGCAACGGGATGCCCTCCCCTGTAC
>NW_004797553.1:738224-742877 GCF_000002075.1 Aplysia californica
CCCCTCCCCCCCTCCTGTTGTGGTAGCCTTTGTGTTGTTCCCAGCTTTGAACGGAAAGTTGACAAATTCGTGACGTGTGCTTGTCACTTCCCCACCGTCGTCTCCTGATGGTCTGTCACCTACCAGGCGGAAAACTCAACGAAGAGCAATGCGTCTACTGCAGTTTGCATGCTTTTCTGAAAAATAACAAAATGCACTGTGCTGTAACGACACAGTAATTGTGCATAGAAGACTACGGGCTTTCTGTGTGAGCTCACGATTTGTGGCTCACTGTGTGTTGTAAGATGTGGTGTAGGAGGTAGAGGAGGAAATCTTGAAGTGACCTTGCAGCTGAGCTTCTTATAGAATTAAGAGTCCCCCTGTGCTGGACTCTTGTTTAATAGACCTTTATATCTGTGTTTTGTGCATCTGGTCCGGTTCATATATTATAATCCTTGTCGTATTTGTAGTCTTAGCTTCTTTGTGACTTTTTTTTTTCTTTATCCATTTGTTCCATCAGTGGTAACAGAAGACTTTGGTCGAGTGCCTGTATCACGCAGATGTAGTCATTAAAAAAAAGGTATTTTAAAAAATGACATAAAAAAAACGAAAAAGATATATTGTTAAAAAAAAAGTGTTTTAAAAATTCACAGATTATAATCTTGAATGTACTTTATCTTGTTAGAGAGTATTAATCTATTCTTAGTGTACAGTATATCGGATCTTGATATGAGTGGGAAGTGATGAGGTTGTTGCGACTGAGGTGAAGAGAGAGTGTGTGTCTGATGTCCTGTCATAAAATGGTTTGTTGTCTTTTCATCAAGTCTTAAAAATCAGTCTGAGGAGTCTGTTCAATTCCGGTGATAATTTAAATGTTCTATCTGGATTTGCACACCGTTCTGCTAAATAGAACTTCATATATTTGTAGCGCTCTTGGATTTGTTTGCTGATTACACTTTGAAGGAAGTAGAAAGAACATAGATCTAATTGTTGAATGATAGTACTAATACAGTGGGTATGTTTCCTTTCAAGGTTGAAGCCCAGTGCTGAGATAAGACTCGTTCTGATAAAAGCCCTTTTACATGGTGCAGAATTTATGGAAATTGGAGGTTTTTAAGACAAAACTTTCTTTTTTTTTCTTCAATTAAGTTAAACTTCCTTTGAAGTTCCAAAACACTTAATTTGTAGTTACCATTTGCTTTGAAGAAATATAAAGTGAAAAGTCAGGTTTGAGGAATTTGAGCAGAAAGAATATATGTGAGGCAGCGAGGTGGAATCAGGCTCTCGTCAATTTTTGGGCATATTGAGTTATTGGTATCATCTTAAAGATCACCTGATTTAAGAGGTAAAATTAGCAAAAAAATGGCCACCAAAGGTGGAGAGTCCAAGGAAACTGTAAATTTATAATTTTGTGCCTTTAATCAAAGTTTTCGGTGAAATCCTCAAAGGAATGTGTTTGTAAATGGACATGAAAGGTGTTGAGCCCAAAAAATTTTTAAAAATAAAAAATACTAAGCAGGGAGAAAACTGCTGTTTTTTTCGATTTCATTATTTTGACGAGAGCCTGATTCCGCCACGCTGCCTCACATATACCCCGGTATATAAGCATGCTTGGTTTGCAGTATGTCGATACTCCTTTTATGACAGTCTAGGGCTGAAAGAAAGAAATTAAACTTGTAAAAATTGATTTACTCCTGTCATTTAATGATTGTTGTGGTATGAATGGCTTTGTTCTGTGTGTGTGTGTTGTGTGCGTGCATGCATGTTGATTATAGACCTGCATGTTTGTGGGGCTATAAGTGGAATTGTATGGTGTTGGTAGTTTTGCTCAGTGTAGGGTGTGGTATGAGAGGAAAAAACGACCTTGTAGCGAGCCACCGCACACAAAGCTCTGCAGGCACAGCTCAGTGTGGTCCCTCCCCCGACTGAATGTAATGAGCCAAGCATTGCCAGGTACCCTACTCTAGCTATGTGGTCACTGTCTGGTGTTGGCTACTGCTGCTGACGTCATATAGTGGGCTTTTGGTCACTCTCATTATTGTTGCCTCCTTTTGAAAATGATAAGGGGACCATAGGAGGGTTTTCTTGAAATTGCTGTCTGGTTGCTGATGCAGCTCGTGGTCGTTCTTGTGATTTCAGAGTTCAACGGAAAGTTGTTTGACTCATGGCTCGCACGGTGAGCAGAAAGTGCAGCAGGGCTGAGGTGTAAGCGTAAGCCAGATCCTATTTCATTTGGGGTACTGGTGCATGCTTGGAAAGTGGTAATGTTTGGGTAGAGTGACAAGTCAGTGAATAGTTTTTATTGTTCCTGACTCTCGTGTGGTGGGAACTGGTTTGAATGCTTGGAGAATCTGATTTCCTCTTGAAGTGGCACTGCTTTACCTCTTATTGCAGAGTTTTAATCAAGAGTTTTTTCAGTGTTACTTTTGGGCTGGGATACAATGGCTGGATGGAAGACTCTGCCAAATGTGGTGTTTGTTGGAATCTTGTACCCAGCCATTAATTTGATGTGTGTGTTTCATTGTGTGATGTTTGTTTGTGGTTGAATGAGGTATGAAGCTGTGTCTGGATGTGTCATGAAATTTACGGATGAGAAATGTGTAAAGAGACAGTACAAGTACATATATAATTACTTTACGAGCATTGAGCAAACCAGTGCTGCTGATTATGGTAATGTTGATGTTGGTTGCAGTCAAGGAGATACGGAGCATGAGAAATTCATCTTTGTGAATGATTTCTAAGAGACTAATAACAAGACACTTCGTTTGTGAACATTGAGACATTGCAGTACAGACTGGAGAGGGAGTTGTGTTCCTGTTATCGTTATTAGGACAGTTACACTCTTTAGTGAGGAAGTGCAGGTGTGTTAAAGGCGACTTCTGGAAGCTCTCAAAGATGTTCCAAGTAGAGGCTCGGAGTTCTTCAACTGCCACTGTCACCAAGGAGCTGTGGGACTGCCTCACAGGAATTCTCAAGGTGCCCGGAGACCGAATTGTTCTTCCTTCTCTGCTTCTTCCGACAGTTGTGGATAAATACTTTACACTTGACAAAGTGGAACCTGCAGTCTATGTGGGTGGTTTGTGAAGAAATTGTCTCAGAATGAAACCCTCGAGATCTTATATATACAAGTGAAAGACTTCAATCCAAAGGGCCAGTTGTGTTTGTGGTCAAGCATTTTGCTGACTGCGAAAAATCCCCCCCCCATTCCCCCCACAGCTGCTTTCCCGGAGGCATAATATTGGCGTGTGTGCTGTTGACAATATTGACATTATAAACTGTTGTTTTCCTTACTGGTACAAGACGGGTCGTGTTGATGATAGATGATGCCCCAGTCCTTGTGGACGTGTGTATAGAAGGGGCAGACAGATGGACGTGTAGTTTGCAAAGAGATGGTGGAGAAGTTTAGCATTTTTGCAGTGAATTTGCCACACGTATGATGGCCTCAGCCTTTGAAATTTTCCAGGTCTCTCTCTCTCTCTCGGGCAATGCAAAGATGGTTTAATGGTTGTACTGAATGTAGTAGTGTTGGTAGGGCCGGGCCCTCTTGTGCTGAGGGCTTGAGCTGAACTAGTGAAAGATGTTTGGAAGCTGCTTCCTTGTGAACCTGGGTCTTTGTAGTTTGCTACGTACTTCAGTAGATGAAGCATTTACTTTTGGAGCCCTAGAGCATGAAAGCTGTTCTGATGGGTTTTTCAGTAGTTGCGTTGAGGTCCAGTTTCAGCAAATGATGGTAAGATTGCAAGCAGATATGTATGTGGTGTTTGTGCACACTGCTCATGCCATGCTGCTCTGGTCAAAGGTTTGGAGAAGAGCAGGCGATGAGAAAAGGACTGTGTTGTTGTTGTTATAGTCTATATATATATATATATTATGCTCGTGTTTTCTGTTGTTGCCCCCATCACTGGAGCTGCTGTAGAGATGGGAAGAATGATGATATTATGTACCCACATCTCCCTGTTGTGCTGGACTTTGGCTGGTCATTGCTGGAGGTGGGAGGGGAAGGGGAGGGAAGGGCGGGGGAGAGGGGCGGACTGACTGTAATGCTAGTTGTTTGTTGTGAACACACTTGAGGGAGGCGGCGCACGCGCTGAAGCAGAGCCGGAACAGTAAACTTTCGGAAATTGCGCTGCAGCAAATACTTATTATTATTATATATATATGTCAGCTATATATATAACTTTCAATTATTCTTTTGTGAATACCTTTTTTTTTGTACCTTTACATCATGTGTAAAATACTAGGAAATATTCAAGTGTTTTTACATTTGTTGAACATCACTCAAATCTCTCTTTTATGTGTACTATTGATACTTCAAGTGTTTTTTGAGTGTTCTTAAAAGCCACATACAAGATATAAGACTGTGTTACCTAAGTTGCCGCGCATCAGTTGCGAATCGCTGAATCATGGATGAGTGAGAAGCTGCTGTTTATTTTATCCCCCAAAAAATAAAGGAAGAAAGAGAGTCTTTCCAGCTACTCTGTGTTGGTTCCTGAGGTTGCCAGTATTCTAGATATGGGCAGAGCAATTACTTCTGTGTTTGGTTATTTGTTCACTCCAATATAGGGCACGGCGTCTTTGGTTAGAACTGAATTTGTGCCTTTTCTTTCTTTTTTTTTGGCAAAAATATTTTTCTTAATTTTGGAGGCAGTTTGGGTGGATAGTCTAACTTGTTGT
>NW_004797553.1:742977-745955 GCF_000002075.1 Aplysia californica
CTCTGCTTGCTTTGCTTTAAAAAAAAATAAAAAATTGAGAAGGCTTCCTGTGTATAAAAATAGGGAGGCGCTGAACCGAAAAACATCAAAATTGTTCTTAAGATTTCCTTTAAAATGGTAAAATAATGGGCACACTAAAGTTGTGACAAAACGGCTTTGTGCACTGTGAAGAGACGAAAAAGTCTGTGCCCTCGTCACTTGTCACATTAATGTGTTTCTGTCAGTTTCTTTTTTCTCTTCTTATACGGTTCTTTCTGTTTGTGATAGTTTTGTTGTTGGGGAGTATGTTGGCGGTTTTTTAATAGGAGAAAATGGTTCCTTCCGCCTTCAATAAGTGATCGATCCCTCTGACCAAATTTTTTTACGTAAGAGTCTTGTGAGTGTGTTTTGTCTGAATGTTTCCATTGTTTGAGTGACTGATCTTTATGATTGTTATACTATTTTTATGGTTATTATATAATGTGTTTAGGTATTATTTATATAATAATTTATTACTGATTTTAATTCTGTTGTTGGTCCTTTTGTTTTGTTTTGTTTTGTTGGTTTTTTTTGGTCACCTTTGTATTATTGCAATTCATGTTCTTGTTTTCAATTACATGGGCATGCAGGTATGCCGAGAATATTGTCAAATAAAACTGTTTAGCAATTTGACTTGACGTTTTTTTTGTTTATCTTCTGTGGAATGTGCTTGTCTGTGCTAATTCTCCACACTGTCTGGATTGGTGTATGATGTCTTCAGCTCAGTAGGCATGTCACTAGGCTATGTTGATGGCGATCATTTGAAATTTTCGCTGCAAAGACTTTTAGTTTTTGAATAAAATAGTTTTGGAGGGATTTTCATTGTAATTTGGGCCAGCGGCACTGCATACTGCATGTGGTTGGAGTTGGAGAGTGCTACTGATAAGTCCTACTTCTTTTTTGTGTCCTCTGTTTTATCTAGTTGATATTTGCTTCTCTGTTCTCAAACATTTCCATTTTGCTGGCGAAGGTTGGTCTGGTCAGCCGCCTCCAGGTGCCCTACACATCTCCCCCCTGTCCCAAAGTGATAGAATAAGTTAAGGTCATCTTTGCCAACTACGAAGGATGAACAGCATCACTCGAACTCCAACATCACCCCAGGGCCATTCCCAAAGGGGGGATATTTCTCTTTCAAGCACAGTAGAATTGTAAATGGGCTGACTCGTGTCACACTCATAGCTGTGCCTGATTTACAACAGGGAACTGCTGCTTTTTCTTTCCTGATCCTTACTATTGTCACTTTCTTCTACTTCTTTTGTATGTTTGTCACTCTCTTGTGACCTGCTATTTTGGGGTGCCTTGATAGTCGAAGCTGACCTTGTGCTGTTAAAGCTAGAGAGGTGAGCTGTCTAAGTCTGATTCCCTGTAAAGACTTCTCTGTTGACACCCACCCCTTGGCGCTCATATGACCCTATGCAGTTGCGAGTGCCGTAAAACCCTCTACTTAAAAAAACAACAACCTCCAACAATTATCTTCATGGTCTAATTCAGTGGGACCGGTGTCTGTGGTGAAGTGATTAGGTGCTTCTTTGTCACATGCAGGAGACATGGGTCGGTTCTGGAGGGGAAAGACATTTTTATTGAGAACATGTATGTATGTTGGTCTTTCTTCTAGGGGTGTTGTATCCCTCTCTATCCGTGGGTGACTGGTGGGTGCTCTGGTGTAGTTTGCTTCTTCTTACCTATCGAACATCTATCGTTCTACTCTCCCCTTCGTGGGGGGTTGGCGGGTGCTCTGGTGTGGTTTGCTTCTTCTTTCCTATCAAACATCTATCGTCCTTATCTTCCCTTCTTTTCTAATTTTTGTTACTCTGTTGTGACACCTATCTTCTAGCACTCATATGACCTTATGTAGTTGTGAGCGCCGTAAAACCTCTACTAAAAAAACCCTCTCAGTCCTTGTAGGCATGGTCGGGAACCCGCCACCTAAATGATCAAATTATGTCCATGGGGGTGTTAAAACATTAACAGGAAAAAAAAAATTAAAAATTCAGTGGGTGGTTGGTGGGTGCCACTGGAAGGTCCTCTGACTGATTCACTTTATCTGCTGAGTCTTTCTGTCAATCTTGCTTTTGCAGAGTTCAACTGTGCTTCGGCACTTATATGATCTTATTGTGTTGTAAGTTCCGTAAAATACTTACTAAAACTAAAAATGAATTGCACTGAAAGACAACACATGCATACATAGATAAAGATCAACTCAAGCGAGCTCAAGACTAGCGGAGTCGACGGCATAAGTGCCGAAGGTTAGTAGTAATAGTAGAAGTGTTAACTTAAGTTACTAGAAAGCAACCACCACGTAAAAGAAGGGGGAGAGATAAGGACGAAGACGTTTGCTTGGAAACAAAGAGCACTCGCTAATAACCACACACTCAGCCATGAGCTGAAAAGCTGCTCAGTGGAAGATGTCGTAGCCAACTGTCAAGAATAAGGAAAATTCTTCCTTTTGAACCCCAAACTATCACGATTAATGAGGGTTCCATGAAGCTTTTGTTTCGTTTTGTACGTCATGTACTGGGTGAGAAGAAGAAGAAGAAGAAGAAGAAGAAGAAAAAAAAAGAACCCATTTAAAGGGCAATAACTCAGTCATCTTTGGACCGATTTCAACGAAACTTCGATTTAGTTTAATTTAGAATCTTGTTTTAGTAGAGTTGTTTTTTTCGGGAGTTGAAAAACCAAATTATACAAAATTGATATTGCTATATAAACACGGGTCAGGTAGCAGCTATTAAAATCTCTAAGTGATAAACAATTCTCTCCACAAAAGCTGCTATTTGACACTGGGAATTTGGAATATATTATATAACCGTGTGGCATGTTTCTGGATCGATTTTTTGGACGTCTTGTTCAACATTGAGTTTCAGCTGTTACATTTTTGTGTGGGGTGTTTCTGTAGACTCTGCTAAACAATCCCAAAGTAGTAATTACAGGGGCTCAAGTCGGGAGGAAAAGGGAGGGGG
>NW_004797553.1:747605-748698 GCF_000002075.1 Aplysia californica
ATAATAATAATAATAATGATAATGATAATAATAATAATAATAGATAGATAGATAGATAGCATTTGTATAGCTCAAATTCCAGCTCAACAGCAAGCTCCATACGCTTCACAATCTATACTATTACCTCAGCAGACCTGAGAGCACTCTGAAACAACCTCAACTTCCTGGGAAGCATACAGAGCAAGCAGCCATTTATAGACGCTAAAACACTAACATACTGACATGCCATTTTATAGGCGCTAAAACACTAACATACTGACAGGCCATTTTATAGGCGCTAAAACACTAACATACTGACAGGCCATTTTATAGGCGCTAAAACACTAACATACTGACAGGCCATTTTATAGGCGCTAAACAATAACATACTTGACCCAGCCCAGAACAGCTCTGGCGGCATGAGGAGCAGCTGTACCTTGCTGGACGTAAGTGCTGGTTCTTTCTCTCTCCATCATCGACTAATTGTCTCAAGCTCCCCCAGAACCCCGATAAGATGACGAGGTAGGGGTAGGCCTAAAGGTCAGAGTTCACCGAATCACGCAAGAATGCGTTGTTTGTTTAGAGGCTACCTCCCGTGAGTTACCCGGGGTTTACCACTCTAGATCTATTTCTTATTAATTTCTACAGACCAAACCCTTTCAAAAATTGCAGCCCCTTACGAAATGGGCCTTTAGCTTGGAAAGTTATACTCGTTACAGATATCCCTCCAGTATTCCAGAGCAAATCATGCACGCGTTGATTTGGGAGATTGTGTTTGCTGGTACATCCGAACTGAAAAAGCATGTTCGTTGTACGGTATGAACTGCATTATAATTATTTCCGCGTGCAAGATCAATTAATTAAAAAAAAGGCTGGTGTTAGGGACGCGTACGCGTCAATAACACTGGACTGTTCGGGACGCGTACACGCGTCAATAACACTGGACTGTTCGGGACGCGTACGCGTCAATAACACTGGACTGTTCGGGACGCGCACGCGTCAATAACACTGGACTGTTCGGGACGCGTACGCGTCAATAACACTGGACTGTTCGGGACGCGCACGCTTCAATAACACTGGACTGTTCGGGACGCGTACGCGTCAATAACACTGG
>NW_004797553.1:750863-752088 GCF_000002075.1 Aplysia californica
GGAGTAGGGTGAACAAAGGGGAAAGGGGAAGAGGGGGGAGGGGGGTGAACAGGGAGGGG
Source organism: Aplysia californica (assembly GCF_000002075.1). Lineage (NCBI taxonomy): Eukaryota > Metazoa > Mollusca > Gastropoda > Aplysiida > Aplysiidae > Aplysia > Aplysia californica. The sequence continues at coordinate 750,923 of NW_004797553.1, forward strand.
GGGAAGTTGTTGAGTTAGAGAGTTTTGGTTTCAATAGAGTTTTATGGCATCTGGAGTTAAAACCTTTCCCCTTGCCATTCTAAAGGCGCATAGCGTCAGGGAAAGGTCGAGATTGGCAAACAAGATAGGCAGGTACTAGGTCCTGCAACTACTGGCACAAACAGAACGAAGCAGCAGAGGGAGAGTGATGGAGTAGGACCTACCAGTCGTTACCTTAGAAAATCTACAAAGTTATACTATCTGCTCAGTACCTAGTTTTGAGAAATTTGACGTCAAAGTTTTTGAGTTTCATGTCATGTCAAAGATCGTACCTATCACGATAGTTCACTCAGCCAAAAAAGTGTCCGCGGAAGTCCGTGCATTGGTTCAGATGGCGCTGCAGTCTTTGTTTTGAAGCTCTCTTTCGTTTCACCGGAAGAAGAATAGGAATAGCACAGTTTGTTGGTTTCGCTTTTATTGTTTTTCACACAAGTAGGGTAACTCTGTTCGCAAAGTCCGCACTAGCGCCACCGGATTTTGAGGACACTTTTTTTAAAAATTGGCTCCACGAGAGGAGTGAACTATCTTGTTATGTACGATCTTTAGTCATGTAAAGCCTTTTCAAATTCGATTCTCTGAATATCTTGACAACGACTCCGAATTATCTTACGATTTTGGTAGAGCAGATAGAACATTTGGTTTCTGAACTCACAGTCTTAGAAACTCAAAACTGCAACAACAAAAAATGTCTGATAGAACTTTGTAATTCTGGGGTAGCGCAGTGATGGTCTGTAACCCTATCCATACGTCGTGTTTTACTATTGTATCCATACGACGTGGGGGAACTCTGTGTCACCATTTAACCTATCCGTACGTGTTTTACTGTCGTATCCATACGACGTGGGGAACTCTGTGACTTCTCTGTTGACATCCACCCCTTGGCGCTCATATAAATGACCTTATGCAGTTGCGAGCGAAGTAAAACCTCTACTAAAACTAAGAGTGAAAGTAAAGCAGTAGTATCTACTAGTACTAGCGGCTGGCACCCTTTTATCGCCCACCCACCCAGACAGAAACAACAGAGGGAATGGCAACATGTAGAACGTACGAGGAGCACTCCCCGATACTCTCCGAACGTCCGCATAATAATAGTCATGTCAATTTACCGAGTGCGTTGTTATGAACAC
>NW_004797553.1:752548-755078 GCF_000002075.1 Aplysia californica
CCCCCCCAACCCCCTTTTTCGCTTTTGCAGAAAAATGGTAATGACACCTTCCAAGATTCCCAGCAATCTTACACAGCCACTTTTTCAAAGACTATTAAGGCGTCAAATAGAAAGCTAATATCGTGGAAGCGATCAGTATTCAGTAACTTGTACATGATGTAATGGACGATTATCAGTAACTAGTAATCTATAGAGCTGTCCCCGTGGTTTTATGCACCACTCTTCATTTAGCAAAATTTGATCATTTTTTTGCATAATTTATGATTTTTTTCCCTTTATTATTCTTTGTTAAAATTAACAGAATCGCATAATTTCACATTATTGGGCTCAGTTTGCATAATTTCAGAATTTTTTGTTGTTGTTGCATAAAACGACGGGGACAGGTAGAGGGTGCGGTGGCGGAGCGGTTAGTGCGCGTCTCCGAAGTGGAAAGTCCGGGTTCGAGCCTCGGTTCAGACACGGATCTTTTTCGTCCCCTCCTGCCCACCCAGCAGTAATGGGTACCTGACTTCGAGTTGGGGAAGTAAAGACGGCGTGGAAAGGAACTGGCCACCCTACCACAATATGCCGAAGGCCCAGGAAGTTGCCTCACTAACAAAGCAATCCCCAATGTCCGGATCGGATGCGGGAACAACAGTACTTATTTTAGTTATATATAATTGAGGATAATGAGTAACAAGTAATCTATAATATAATTGAGAATAATGAGTAACAAGTAATCTATAATATAATTGAGAATAATGAGTAACAAGTAAAGTATAATGGAGGATGCTGAGGGGCAAGTAACATAATATTTATATGTGATGGCCTTTTTGCGAGGACAATCAATAGCAAGTAATCTATAGTGGAGGATAATGAGCAGAAATTAATCAATAATGGAGGATGAAGAGTAGAAATTAATCTATAAAGGAATATGATGAGTATACATTAATCAATAATGGAGGGTAATGAGTAGAAATTAATCAATAATGAAGGGTAATGAGTAAAAATTAATCAATAATGAAGGATATTGAGTAGAAATTAACCAAAATAATTGAGGATAATGAGTGGCAAGTTGCCTGTAATAGAGGATGATCAGTAGCAAGTAATCCGTAACGGAGGATAATGAGTAGAAATTAAACAAGTAATAGAGGGTAGTGAGTACCATGTTACCTATAATGGAGGATAGTGAGTACCATGTTACCTATAATGGAGGATAGTGAGTACCATATTACCTATAATTTAGGATAGTGAGTACCAATTTACCTATAATGGACGATAGTGAGTACCAAGTTACCTATAATGGATGATAGTGAGTACCTAGTTACCTATGATGGAGGATAGTGAGTACCAAGTTACCTATGATGGATGATAGTGAGTACCAAGTTACCTATAATGGAAGAATGTACCAAGTTACCTATAATGGAAGAATGTACCAAGTTACCTATAATGGAAGAATGTACCAAGTTACCTATTATAGAGGTACAGGCTTGACTCTTGAGCCTGTTGGCAGCTTTAGGGATTTCAGAGTCGTCAGTGGATGATTGGTGGATGATGGGGATAATGACGCGGGGGACGCCGGGACGGGCAACCTGGGGAGTGGATGGATGGATGGATGGATGGATGGATGGGTGGGTGGTTGAGTGGATGGATGGGTGGGTGCATGGATGGGTGGGTGGATGGGTGGATGGGTGGATAGGTGAATGGATGGATGGGTGGATGGGTGGGTGAATGGATGGGTGGATGGACGGACGGGCGCATGGATGAGTTGTTGGGTGGATGGATGGATGGATGGACGGATGGGTGGGTGGGTGGGTGAATGGATGGTTGGTGGTTGGATGGGTGGATGGATGGATGGGTGGATAGATGGGTGCGTGGATGGATGGATGGATGGGTGGGCTGTTGGGTGGATGGTTGGATGGGTGGGTGGGTGAATGGATGGGTGGGTGGATGGATGGATGGGTGGATGGATGAGTTGTTGGGTGAATGGATGGTTGGTGGTTGGATGGGTGGATGGATGGAGGGGTGGATGGAAGGATGGGTTGTTGGGTGAATGGGTGGATGGATGAATGAGTGGATGGATGAATGAATGGGTAGATGGGTGGATGCGCGGTTGGATGAACGGATCTATGGATGGATGGGTGGATGGATGGATGGATGAACGGATGGATGAATCGGTGGATGGTGGCTGTGTGGAAGGAAGGATACATGTATGGGTGGATGGTTTAGTGGATGGGTTATTAGGCGGGTGGATGATCGATGGGGATAATGACAGGGTGTACACCGGGACAAGTGTCCTGGCAAGTGGATGGATGGATATGTGGATGGATAAACAGATGTGTGGACGGATAAACAGATGTGTGGATGGATGGGTGATTGGTTGGACAGATTGGTGGGTGGGTGGGTGCATGGAGGGATGGATGAACAGATGGGTGGAATAAAATAGAGAGAAAAGGTATGATTTAAGTTATCTCGATGGGGCGTATACTTACGAACTTACAATGACAACAACAACAAAACATATAGTAAAAGTAATAATAATGATAATAAT
>NW_004797553.1:759007-761361 GCF_000002075.1 Aplysia californica
GCCTGGAGTGGAGTGGTGGGGTGTGGTGTGTAGCGATATGATGGGGTGTGGTGTGGTGTAGCGTGGCGTCGCGTGGCATTGTGTGGCGTTATGGTATGGATTGGTGCGGTGTGGCGTGGTAAAGTGTGGTGTGGTGGGTTTGACGTTGTGAGGCATGTATGGTATGGTATGGTGTGGTGTGATGTGGTGTGGCATTATAGTATGTGGGGTGGGGTGTGATGTGGTGTGGTGTAACGTGGTGTGACGTTTTGTGGCATTATAGAAGGTGGGGTGTGGTGTGATGTGGTGTGTTGTGGTGTGACGTTTTGTGGCATTTTAGAAGGTGGGGTGTGATGTGGAGTGGAATGATGTGGTGTGACGTTTTGTGGTATTATAGAAGGCGTGGTGTGGTGTGGAGTGGAGTGATGTGGTGTGAGGTGGTGTTCCGTGATGTGACGTGGTGTGACGTTTTGTGGTATTATAGAATGCGTGGTGTGGTGTGGAGTGGAGTGGAGTGGTGTGGTGTGTTGTAACGTGGTGTGACGTTTTGTGGTATTATGGTGCGGTATGACGTGGTGTGGTGTGATATGGTGTGGTTACTTTGCTACATTTTGGTACGCGTTTGACGTGATGTGATTATATGGTACAGAGATGCTACCTTGTTGGTTTTTTGTTTTATTTTCGGGGTAGGGGGGGGGAGGGGGAGGGGTTCAGAATTTTTAGTTTGTGACATGTTGGTGTTGTGTAGTGTGGTTACTACGAGTTTTTTTTAGGGGGAGAGGGGTTGGTGGGTGGTTTGAGTTTTTAAGTTTGTGACCTTTAGTTGGGGTGTGGTGATGTTACGTCGGTTTTAGGGGGAGGGGGTGGGAGGGGTGAGTTTAGGTTTTTAAGTTTGTAAACTAGTGGTGTGGTGTGGTGTGGTATGGTGTTGTACGATGTGAGATGTTAAGATGTTAAAATGTTACTACTGCTGCTGCTGCTGCTGTTGTTGCTGCTGCTGCTACTGCTACTGCTACTGCTACTGCTTCTACTACTATTACTACTACTACTACTAATACTACTACTACTACTACTAATACTACTACTACTACTACTACTACTACTACTACTACTACTACTACTACTACTACTACTACTACTACCACAACCTTATTATCATTAGAACGATCATTATTATTGAAATCGTGATCATTACAGTCTATTTACAAAGATGTCACAGCGTCACATATATAACAGTTAGGCTGCTCATTGTAGCACGGAGAAGATCCTAGCTCGAATCAAAGGGTTTTTAATGGAGTATACAGACCTACTTCCTGCTCTTTAACAATGTTCTGTCGTCTGCTTTCGCCTTCACTTTCTGTCTCCACTTTTTGCCCCCACCCCCTCACCTACTTTGCCCTCTGCTTCTCTGGGCTCCTGACTCTTTCTACAGCCTTTCTACTGCTAATCCTTGACTCCTTCTTACTGCTGTCTTTCAGCCACAACCCTGATCTTAGGATAGGTACAAGATCTAACACCTAGCCATCTCGAATACGGGCGAAAAATCTCGGAGGTTCCGTGTGTAAGTTGCTCACATTAAAAATCCCTTGGTGGTCAAAATCGATAACAGTAGGCCTCGGCCGCCACCCGGGCAACATTACAAATTTCCTACCAAACTGAAAATGTTTAATGTACCATCCCACATCATCACTTACCACCACCATCACCGTCATTTCTAAGGTCATCATTGCTCTCAGATCCTTCACAAACATCTATAATTATCTTAAACATCTATATGTAACAGTTATATGTTATAACGATTTTGTACGTTATACATAATTGGGCACTCTCATACGCACATTTTTCTACTAATCAGATGGCGTCAATGTCATAGAAATGGGCAAGGGACAACAACAAAAAAGAAAAAAAAAGAAAATGTTTAATGTGTCCCGCGCGCTCATATGACCTTATGCAGTTGCAAGCGCCGTAATACACTTACCAAAAAAAAAAAAAAAAAAAAAAAATACTGACCTACTTGTACCTTGTCGAGTATGCAGGAGGTGGGAGAAGGGGAAGTCACCGCTGCAAGGGATATTCGTTGTGCGTGTTTTATGATGATGATGATGATGATGATGATGATGATGATGATGATGATGAGGATGAGGAGGAATAGAAGGATGATGACGATGATGCTGCTGATGATGATGATGGTGATAGTGTTGATGATGATGATGATGATGATGATGATGATGATGATGATGATGATGATGAGGGTGATAATGATGATAATGATGATGATGATGACGATGATGATGAAGATGATGATAATGATGATGATGATGATGTTGATGATACTACTACTACTACTACTACTACTACTACTACTACTACTACTA
>NW_004797553.1:765107-766285 GCF_000002075.1 Aplysia californica
AGAGGGGTGGAGGAAGGAGGTCAGATTAAGATGTGTTGAAATAATGTTGATAATATTTGTAGGCCTATTTTTCATTTTTCACTCGCTAAATATTCTTGCATAGTTGATTTCACTTTCTTGAATATATTCTGTCATTTAAACAAAAATGACTTCATTCTCATACAGTTTATTAATCTATTTCTTAATTTATTTTTAAAACCATAATATAGGTCTATTCATCTTTTTATTAGTTTCCTTTTTTAACTACAAGCTCATCGTTTATTTATCAATTGCCCTTTTTATCTATATAACATACCACTATTTACTTAGTTTACTTTATAACTCTTACTAGTTTTAGTAATAACTATATGTTCAACCATTTATTAGTGTCACTTTTGAACTATTGATTCAATTTTAAATGAAATATATTATATTCATGTATTTAGTAGGTTCACTTTTTGACTAACTTATATCCAACTATCAATTTTATGTTTACAAAAAATCGGTAGTACATGCATCATCCTGCAACCAGGGGTACCTTTAGAGATTTCTTGAACATTTTCTTACTGGCTTAAACGCGTCCCCCCTTCCCCCCTCCCCTCTCACCGCCATTTTTAAACCGCCATTTTGATTTACATCATGAACGAAGACACAAAATTCAAGCTTGGGTACTTTTATACTGTTTATAGTGTATGCTGGTTCTTGATCGAAAGCGCTGCTTGTTAAGTTGTTACGGTACCTTAAAATTGCAACGTTCTATTCGCCCAGAACCTGAATTTGAGAAATTTGATGTTAAAAATTTTGAGTTTCGTATTTCAAAGTCAAAGTTTTTAAAAATAGATCTACAATTCTTTGAATATCCTGATAGCGATACCGAATAATCTCACGATTTTGAAAGAGTAGATAGAACATTTGGTTTCTGACTTCATGATCTTAGTAACTCAAAACGGCCATAAATGTCAGATAGAACTTTGCAATTCTAAGGTAGTTAATTTTAAAAATTTGTAATAGAATAAACGAAGACAGACAATTTAGCTGTCCGTTCTTGTATAGGCTACTTATGTTCTTGAATAATAATGCATGCTGATTCTTGATCTAAACAAGTGTTTAATTTCCAACCAACTGAAAAAGTTCAATATGTCCCGCGCGCTAATATGACCTTATGCAGTTGCGAGCGCCGTAAAACAATTACAACCCCC
>NW_004797553.1:767590-768801 GCF_000002075.1 Aplysia californica
CTCCTCCTCCTCCTCCTCCTCCTCCTCATCATCATCATCATCATTATCATCATCATCAGCATCATCATCATGAAAAGAAAGACAGAGTACGTATGGAGAGTCTTGAATTATAACTTTCAGTCAAACAAGCCGGCTATATTGAAACATAATTTATCAAACCAGCCAAAAACGTTTCTCCTCGAAGGTTTCTTCACATCATCACCATCTTCATTCTCTCACCCAAAGGACATTTTTGTTTTTTAATATTTTTTTAGGAATAAAGAACAGTTTACAAATAATGTAAAGGTCAGACCTGTAATTTGGAAAAGACAAACAGCAAGAGGTGCAGAAGTACAAAAAGAATCGTTACCATAATGTCCACAATTTGACGGAAGATGCTTTTTTGAGGGGGGGGGGGCAATTTACAAATAATGTAAAGGTTAGACCTTGTGTAATTCGGAAAAGAAAAACAGCAAGAGGAAGTATAAAAAAAGAAAACGAGTTGTTACCACAATGTCCACATTTGACGGGACACAAGAGCTTGACGAGATCAGGGTCCGCGGACTGGCAGTCGGACAGTTGGTCACACTCTTTCCTGTCTACGCAGCTGGCAGACCTGGGATAGACACACAGACAGACACACAAATAGACAAATGAAGCACGCCAGACCTTGGATAGACACACAGACAGACATATAAAGCATGCCAGAACTACGATAGACACGCAAACAGACACACAAATAGACATTATTAGAATGTAGAATTACGATAGACACTCAAACAGACACACAAATAAACATGAAGCATGCCAGAACTACGATAGATTGGCAGACAGACACACAGACATATAAGCATGTAGAACTACAATAAACACACAATAGACGAACAGATAAACAAACAGATAGACACACAGAGAGATACAGAGAGACACACAGAGAGATACAGACACACAGATAGAAACAACCATGACAGAATTACGATTGACACACAGACACACAGATAGACACAAATAGATCATTATAAAAATAAACACACAGATACACAGATAAATACAAATAGACACACATAGACACAGACATGAGAGAACTACGACTGACACACAGACACACAAACAGATAGGTACAGATAAACATAAATTTGAACTGATCATTATAAAAATAGACACACAGATAGATGCAACAAACCCTCCCCCAGGAAGAGGGGGAGGAGGAGGAGGAGGAGGAGGAGGAGGAG
>NW_004797553.1:768901-775136 GCF_000002075.1 Aplysia californica
AGAAGAAGAAGAAGAAGAAGAAGAAGAAGAAGAAGAAGAAGAAGAAGAAGAAGAAGAAGAAGAAGAAGAAGAAGAAGAAGAAGGAGAAGAAGAAGAAGAAGAAAAAGAAGAAGAAGGAAACAATCGACTTACCGGGTGACTATGTCTCTCTTGAGCCGCTCGTGCAGAGCAGACACACGATAACTTTCTCCTGCAACAACAGACAAACTATATTGTACTTTGTGCTTAATTGTACGGCTTTCTTTGTCCACGGAGATGTTTTATGTTTAGTTTTAGAAGAGTTTTACGGCATTTGTAACACAATAAGGTCATATAAATGCCGAAACTTAGAGGTTTTACAAGCGAATAACAAACAAAAAACAAAAAAGGCCACCAAAAAAAAAAGAAGGAGAGAAACAGAAGGTTTGATAAAAAAAGAAGGAGAGAAACAGAAGGTTTGATTAAAAAAAGAAGGAGAGAAACAGAAGGTTTGATTAAAAAAGAAGGAGCAAACCACACCAGAGCACCCTCTAACCACCCAGTGGATACGTTTTATGCGCCCGACCTAATCTAGGCCTAGATCAATTAAAAGTCGGACTGATTAGACCTTACTTAATGAGGCTCTCAGGCTAAAACCTATTTTTAAGAGTTCGCCGACAAATGGCATTTTGTTTTGTCCTCCAGCAAAGCCTACTCTGATTGATTTAAGGACTATCAAGGAATCTTAAACGTGCGCAACTTGCACACGGGACCACCGGGACTTTTTAGTCCTTTTGCGAGAACGCTACGTGTTAGATCTTACTTATCATAACATCAGGAGTGTGACTGAAAGACAGCATTAAGAAGGAGCCAAGGAGTAGCAATAGAAAGGCAGCAGAAAAAATCAGGTGCCAACAAGAAGGGTTTTAAAAAGGGGTTGGGGTTGGGGGGGGGGGCAGAAGGTGGAGACGAAAGCATACGAGAGAACATGATTAGAGAGCAGGAAAGGAGGTGAAAGGAGAACATTTTAGAGAAGAAAAATTTTCGTCTCTGCCAGGATTCGAATCCCGGTTCTCTTGAATATGAGGTGAACACAGTACACCTAGACCACGAGAGCTCCCCTTTCCACTTTCCACTCTGTAGAAATAGAGGTCTGCTAACGAGGCGAACAACTTATTCCCCCTTACCTTCTACCTCTTCCCTAAACCGTCACAAGGATTGCGTAGTCTTGATAACCACTGGTCGCTTTTAAGCTATCCCGAAAAATGCTGTTTTGAGAAAATCGACATTATTTTAAAAATCCGAGCTCACCACTCACAGCTCACTTGACTACTAGAGACCAGGCCAAAGCAAGACGCCTCCTAAATCATCTACACTGGTCGCTTTTAAGCACAAGGTAGCTATCTCGAAAGATGCTGTTTTGAGAAAATCGAAGGTTATGTTTTTGCCCCTTGTTCAGTTTCTTTTAAAAAACAAGAAGAGTTTTCTCTATAACCAAACAAATATAATACACACTACTGAAATCAAACTTCTTCTATGAGTAGGGCAACTCCTACTTTTGGTGTAGGTCAAGATTTCTGGTAACCCCGGAAATCTGGGTTAGCCTGCTTGTCCTTAGAAGCGACCAATCAATTGTTTCGTAGAGCAGTGTAGTGGTTCATAAAGTGTTGATGGTGGCGTTATAACATTTGAAGACTACAGAGGAAAACGACTGTAGTCACAAACTGAAAATCGTGAGGGTACCAATTTTGAACGCTTGTTGACTCATACCTGTATTTCTGTTCAACTGTTGGTTGATTATTGTCGTTAGATTTCCCATTCAACAACACTTAACAATAAACCACCTGTCAATCAAATAATAATAGGAAATTAGAGTCCACAAGCTTTTAAAATTGGCACCCTCACAATTTCCAGCTTGTGACTACAGTCGTTTTCCCCTTGTGCTCTTCATTTATAATATTATGTGTGTGGCATCGGGGGGAAATCAGGCGTACATCAAACTAATGAGATCGAAGAAACAGACACTTTGTTCCAGTCCTATTAGTCAATATTTACCAAACTGTGGGTTTTCTATTATTGGTTGTTTGTTTTTTGTGGGTTTGTATAGGGGGTGGGGTGGGGTGGTCAACATCTTTTGTGTCCATTGAAAAACTTATTTCTGTGTGAATTTTTATTGAAAAACGCTGATCAAAGACAAACAAAGAAAATGTGCAGTTTCCAAGGACACCCAAGCTTTGGAGGTCATCAAATTTTGGTGGCCATCTTCTCGCTAATTCTGCCTCTAACACCAGGCGATCCCCATTTCCTTCAACAAGCAAACAGCACGATTTCGGTTCGACAGATCTGGAATTTTGACTATAGCCCTTTCTTTAAAACACAAAATTCTGGATATCAAATTTCATTTCATATTAGCCTTTCTCGTAATACATGTTTTAGAAATTGTAGCTTCACATCTTAGAGCAATATCCCCCTGAAACTAAGTACCCTTTGCTTGACTAGCGGCGTTTACCAAATATCGTACTTAGGCCACACTCCCACCTTCCTAACAATGTTCGATGATTAAATTAACGTAACAATGTCATTAAAGGTGGGACCCACATTTATCTAGATTTAGGGGATTTTTAAAAAAATTGGGGGGGGGGGGGTATTTCTTTTTTTTCAAATGTAGGTGTTTTACGTCCCCATTGACCCATAATCTGTGGCAAAAAGGTCACCTGAGAAACACAAATCACACCGCCTACAGGAGGATTAGTGTTGTGCTAGACTCTCAGATACCCCCCCGGGGCGGTGCCACTGACTGAAGTGTCTTTAGGCCATTCCCAAAGGGAGGACATAATTTCTTGTTCAAGCACAGTAGAATTGTAAATGGGCTGACTCATGTCACGCTCATAACTGTGCCTGATCTACAACAGGGAACTGCTGCTTTTTCTTTCCCGATCCTTACTATTGTCATTTTCCTCTACTTCTTTGGTATGTTTGTCACTCTCTTGTGACCTGCTATTTTGGGGTGCCTTGATAGTCGAAGCAGACCTTGTGCTGTTGAAGCTAGGGAGGTGAGCAGAGTAAGTCTGATTCCCTGTAAAGACTTCTCTGTTGACACCCACCCCTTGGCGCTCATATGACCTTATGCAGTTGCGAGCGCCGTAAAACCATCTACTATAAAAAAGACACTCAGAGGACGTATATAGATGCTGTACATCTGTCAAAATTTTCAATTCATAAATAAGCAAAAGGGAAAAAAATACATGTAGGGCTTGTCATTTGCCAAATTTGTTACCTTAGAATTACACAGTTCTAATCTGACATTTTTGTCTGTTTTGAGTTACTTAGAGCAAGAGGTGAAAAAGCAAATGTACTATCTGCTCTGTCAAAATTGTAAGACAATTTATCAAGATATTTAAAGAATTGCATTTTTAAAAAGCTTGCTATGTTGTGAAACTCAAAATTTTTGACGTCACATAATATAATTTCTCAAAACTATAGTGCGTCAAAAATTCGTTGCGCAACCTATTGTCAAATATCTCCTCAACTCTCGAACATAAACTCTCCAGTTCTTCACAGTGTCTTGTATCAATTTGTCTTAACAGATAAATGTTTTGTAAAGACCTGTAAACTGTATTCTAGAAAATTCCTTAATAAACACTAATTTTAAAAAAATGCTTGTGGGTGGTTCCTACTGATTTTGTGAACAATTCCATTTTCCGCACGAAGGAGATTTGTAGCCTTTTATATATAAATTTATGAAGAAAAGTTTTTTAAATCTAGCCTCAACTGTTGTGGAAAAAAATATGATTTTAAGTTAAGATAAATTGAAACAAACAGCAGTGCAAAGTATGGGTGAAATTGATTCACCCGTAAAAAAAGAGATTTGAGGATAAGTTGCACCAAGAATTTTTGACCGCACTCAAGGTACTGAGTACTGAGCAGATAGAACTTTGTAATTCTGAGTTTGCGAAATGCCAACCATTTTTACGTGCTATGATGACAAATTAAAGCATTATTAACTGTTCAAAACACACACCATGCTGTTGGCTATGGATATGCACCATATAAATACAGCTATATACCTTCTTTCAATGTTTTCTGTTGAATTTGGTTTCTTTTACTTTTTTATCACCCCATCCATAGTCATTTACCGCCATACAAATGTACTGTCTTACTTTTGTCCCCGACATGAAATAAAGGGCCGCTATCTATCTATCTGTCTATCTATCTATCTATCTATCTATCTATCTATCTATCTATCTATCTATCTATCTATGTATCTATCTATTTATCTGTCTATCTATCCATCTATCTATCTGTCTATCTATCTGTCTGTCTGTCTGTCTGTCTGTCTGTCTGTCTGTCTGTCCGTCTGTCAGTTTGTATGCCTGTCTGTCTATCTATCTATCTATCTATCTATCTATCTATCTATCTATCTATCTACCTACCTACCTGTCTGTCTGTCTGTCTGTCTGTCTGTCTGTCTGTCTGTCTGTCTGTCTGTCTGTCTGTCTGTCTATCTATCTATCTATTTATCTATCAGTCTATCTATTTGCCTATCCGTCTATCTATCTATCTATTTCTCTATCTATCTATCTGTCTGTCTGTCTATCTATCTATCTATCTATTTATCTAACCCTCTATCTCTCTATCTCTCTATCTATCTATCTATCTATCTATCTATCTATCTATCTATCTATCTATCTATCTATCTATCTACCTATCTATCTATCTATCTATCTATCTCATCTCACCATCAGAAGAACACAGACCAAGAATCAGAAGGACACAATAGACACGGATTTCCATCCCGAAGTTCTCTGTTACTGTCACACGTCCACACACACAAGGTTTTACGTCGTATCTGAGCACAGACACAGACTCACGTGCACACTGTTCCTTCAGCTGGTGGAGGTTAGAGCCGAAGGTTCTGGGAGCTCTCGCACAAGTCAAGTGAAGAGAAAGAATTATGTAAACTTTTCACCCTGCTTAAGGACAGATGCGCACAGGGTGAATGCATAATCGGATTGGATCGGATCGGATCGGATCGAATGGAGTAGGGGTTTGACGCTGGTCAGATCACATTTCAGTCAAATCTGCTCTGATAGTCATGATAATAGATTGCATTTGTATAGCGAAAATCCCCGCTCAACAGCAAGCTCTATGCGCTTCACAATCTATACTATTACCCCAGCAGACCATTCGGAAACAACCTCAACTTCCTGGGAAGCATACAGTGCAAGCAGCCATTTATAAGGCGCTAAAACACTAACATACTGACAAGATCTTTCGTCGTCTATGGCCGGGTGTCCATTTCCACCTGGGTGAAGTGAGGAAAATTCGTGCAAAGTGCCTTTCCCAAGGACACAACGTCGGGCCCGCGGTTCGAACCCCCGAACCCGCAACCCCACGATGGATTACGAGTCCGGTAGCTTAACCACACGGCCACTGACGCCACAATGGCCATCTGTCCAGGACAATCACCTGTAGGCATACAAAAGACCAACCCCCCCCTCCCAACACACACACACACACACTTTTTTGTTGCATTTTCTGCATTATAATGACACCGTTCGAAAAATCCGCCTGTTGAAGACGATCACTTTTCTTCTCGTCACTGAGTGGTCATCTCAGACAATTCCGACTGTGTATCAAGTTAATCTCTACTCTGCCTCATCCAATGTGACCCAGAAGTCTAGTGGGGCCTGTTGTATAACGTGCGGAATCAAAATATCTGACCCCCCCCCCCCCCAAGATGTCATGTGACGTGTTCTAGCCTTGTGATTGGCTGTTTTCATTAAATCTACCCAATCATGTCCTAGCGAATAAAACGTGTTTAATTTTGGAGAAATTGATGAATTGATTATAGATAAATACATCTACGAAACAACCCAACAGTCTTCGAATATCCCAAACTATAGGATAGATCATCTCGGCAAATGCTACCTCCCGTCCCTACCACAAACAGTCCCATCAACTGCAGCAAAAAACAGCATAATTTGAAAACCTCCGTCATTCTAACTGATTGGGAAACAGGAATGGCCGATCCAACAAGAATACATACTGCAAACATAACCGAAACAAAAAATATTACTAGAAAGGCAAGTTCAACCGAACGTTATTCCTTTTTATATCAATTTTGTGCCTCAAATGGACGGCGTACAGTCAGTATTTTCAGACATGTCGAATTGATGTCTGTGGAGTAGAGACGTCCCATCTCGAAGACATTCTTGAGTTCGATGATTCCCATATATTATATTATGTGTACGTGTGTGTGTGTAGGGAGGGGAGG
>NW_004797553.1:775304-780136 GCF_000002075.1 Aplysia californica
GGGGGGGTACGTCTAGTATCTCGGTTTTTCTGCTGGGACGATGTATTATATCTCTTAGCCTGGGATGGCTCTAACAGGTAGGGTCTAAGCAGCCCGCCTCTTAAATGATCAAATTTGTGTGGATGGGGGCGTAAAAACAACTATACAACTATTTAAAAAAAATTAAGAATCTTACATAATCTGAGTTTATATATATGGCATCCATCAAAATCGGTTGAACTATTTAGATTTGGTGCGCTATAAATACACCGAATTTATTTCTTTTCTTTTCTTTTTTTTAAGTCTCTAATTTTAGTAGTTTGCTATTTTGGTTTACCATACTGTGGTGGTAGAATCCGGCGGGGTCAAAAGTGACGTAACTGGGCGCGGCGGTTCCGGAGAAAGAGAACAACAAGATAAGAGAGAGAGGAGAGTCAGTCGTGATGTGAAGTGACGTCTGTGCAACGTGCGACCATCTTGGAAGACGTTCTCATTCACTCGTTACACATTGTTCTTTACTATATTATCCAAGCATTATTGTATAGATCTACGTATTTCATGAACAAAACCATTCACACGTTCATACATGCCCTCACCTTGTTCTTTACTATATATATATATATATATATATATATATATATATATATATATATTGTGCAAGCATTTCTGTTTGCGTATACACGAACAAAAACATTCGCTCGTTTATGCATGCTCACACCTTGTTATTTACTAGTGACATCCAGGCATTTAAAAAAAAATGTTTTGTAGAGTTTTTACGACGCTCGCAACTGCATAAGGTCATATGAGCGCCAGAAGATTAGAGGTGCTACAAGAGAGTAACAAACATAAAAAAAGAAGAAGAGGAGACAAGGACGATAGATGTTTGATAGGAAAGAAGAAGCAAGCCACACTAGAGCACTCGCAAACCACCCACCATTTTTGTTTTTTACGTATACATGAACAAAACCATTCACAATGTTATTCATGCCCAGACCTTGTCGTTTACTGTAATAATTATCCAAGCATTTTTGTATACTTATACCTGAACAAAAACATTCACACGTGCAAACAGACACATAATAATATGCTCACACACACACACGCACTCATGCATTCATGCGTGTGCTTACATTCAATAAATACTCACACACACACACACACACACACACACACACACACACACACACGCGCGCGCGCGCGCTCGCACATACATTCACGCACACACGTTCACACATGCATACACACACACACATACACACACCAACATATACACACACGTACCAACATACACATACACAATATACACACCCACACATAAAAACACACACGCATACACACAAATTCACTTACCGAGAGAAGAAGAAGAAGAAGAAGAAGAAGAAGAAGAAGAAGAAGAAGAAGAAGAAGAAGAAGAAGAAGAAGAAGAAGAAGAAGAAGAAGAAGACTCGGTCCGACGTTGTGTCACAGGGAAAGGCACTTTACTGTACACTAATTTCCTGTTTCGGTCGGTCCTTTCGGAGATTTGGTTCCATTTCTTAGATAACCTAATAGTGTTGATAGCGGTGTTAAACACATACAGTTTCACATTTTCGCCCACTTATGTCAAATGTACTCTTAACCGATCGTGATAGAACACAGACGAGGAATCACGAACATAAGACAGATGATAAGTTCCTTTAACCCTATCCGTACGTCGTGTTTTACTATCATATCCATACGACGTGGGGAATTCTGTGCCACCACTTAACCCTATCCGTACGTCGTGTTTTACTATCGTATCAATACGACGTGGGGAACTCTGTGCCACCACTTTCAAAGAGGAAATTTACTCGTCAATCCGACCCGTACGCTTTGCACGGCAGTCTGTCAAAATGATTTCTTGAGAAATACCGAAAGTTTCAAAGTGATCATCGTACTAGAAGTATTCTAAAGTGTGAAGAATTCAACCCCGAGGGTACAAAATGACTCCGGGGCGTACGGATAGGGTTAAGCAAGTGCACACTGCCAGTCCGATACCTTTGAGTGAATCGGGGCCTGCCAGATTTTCCTTCTTTCATCTTCACCTTCACCTTCACTTATCCTGTAGACTGGATGTCCGTCGGGGCGCCTTTGAAGATTTGGCCACCAGCTTCCTCCACTCCTTCCCGTCGTCAGCCTTTCTGAGCGTGTCTTTGAGTGCCAGGCCTGCCCTTTCCTTGATGTTGTCCCCCCAACTCTTCTTCGGTCTTCCTATGCTCTTTTTTCCCTGAACGCTGCCATACATCTTTATATGGATGCGACAAAAGCTTCCTGCGTCTACTAAAATTTTGGCACGATACTACCAATTTGATTCGCGACTTCGGAAAAAACAAACATGTTTGATTTGAAGGTCACAGTCGAATTTAATCTAATCCAGTCCAACTGTGCCAACATGGCACCTTTTGCCTTGAAAAAACATGAAGAAAAATCAAGGAGTCCCCGACTCAATCAAACGAATGTGATTGGCTGTGTGCACTGTGTATCAAAAGGTCTCTGACGAACCAGAGCTGCCTTAAATGGAGACTTTAGAATGGCCCCCCAAAATTAGACTATTTAAACAAAAAAAGAGATTTCCCTACTACATGTATCATGTATTCATTGTTTTATTATTTTAGTAAGAGTTTTACGGCACTTGCAACACAATGAGATCATATGAGTGCTGAAGATTAAAAGTGTTACGAGAGAGTAACAAACACAAAAAGAAGGGGGGGACATAGAGAAGATAAATCTTTTATAATAGGAAAGAAGGAGAAAATCCCACCAGAGCACCCGCCAACCACCCACTCTCACTATTAAGGAATTAAACAGTTTTAACAAACAAACAACAAACAAAACAAATAACAAACAAACAAACAAAAACAGCAAATGAACACACAAACAAACAAAAAAACAAAAACAAAAAAAAAACGAAAAAAAGAAGCAAGTAAATTGAGTCAGGCAGTGAAAAGTTAAGATGCACCAGGATGAAGGAAAACAAATAAATAAGAGCATAGAACAAAGAGAAACATATACATAGAACAAAGAGAAACATATACAAAGAACAAAGAGAAACAAATAAATACATACAATAAAGAGAAAGAAAATGAATACAACAAAGAGAAACGAATAAATAAATGTACAACAAAGAGAAACAAATAAATACAACAAAGAGAAACGAATAAATCGAACAAATAGCTTGAATTGATTAGAATTAAGAGAAACAAATAGAAGGTGCAAAGAGCAAAAAATAAATAGAACAAAGATTAACAAATAAAACAGAACACAACAGAAGTCAAAGTACTGCAGATAATGTGTTGTATTGGTGGTAGCAAAGTATACAAATAAACTTCGACGTCAGTCTCGAACCGTGTATCCATTAACACTGATTTTATTGGATAAGTGGAAAAACATGTAATTTCTTTTTTAACCCTATCCGTACGTCGTGTTTTACTATCGTATCCATACGACGTGGGGAACTCTGTGCCACCACTTTCCACAGAGGAAACATACTCGTTAATCAGATCCGTTCGCTTTGCACAGCAGTCTGTCTAAATGATTTTTTGAGAAATACTGACAATTTCAAAGAGGTCTTCGTGCTAGAGGTATTCTAAAATGTGAAGAATACAACCCCGGAGGTACAGAATGACCCAAGGGCGTACTACCAATCGCCAATTAATTATAATTCGGTTCTGGATAACATAATTTGAGAAAAACAGCAACAATAACAACAACAAACAAAAACAACAAATAAAACACCCCTCTCTAAAAAAAAACCGCTTGACCTAATTTTGCGGATACACGGTTAGAATCCGACGCCAGCGATATGACAATATTATTTCTTATTAATATCATTGATTGAACGGGCCATTCCATGTTACAATTGTCTCCATACTGACACTAATTTTGAATGCATAGATATAAAAAAGTCTGTGTACATAATATATCGATTGATACAAAGTAAGTCACTGGTTAAAATGTAAAAGATGGTTGTCTCTAACAACAACAACAACAAAAAATAATAACGGTAATAAAAAATGATTCTATCACTGGTTAGATTTTTTCTGCAGGCCATATCCCCGCATTGCGTGTTTGTGTATAATAATATTGTGTTACTGCAGTTAAATTTGTCATGGAATGGCCCCAAAAATGAATACAAAGGCAGCTAACTCGTAGCTTGTACATGATACTATTTTTATGTGTCCCTTGTTGGTCCACATGTTTTCATAGAAAAGATTAATATCATTATCATCATCATCATCACCATCATCATCCCCATCGAGCACCAAATCTGCAACAGACATCGGCGATCATGAGACAGCCACTTTTCTCCTCGGGAATGGGTGGCTGTCTAAGACAGATTCTACTGTACATATCAGAATGCAGTCTAGGATTATTATCATCATACAAATCTATGGATTTGCTTGCTATGACGTCAAGGATAATATCATCATACAAATCTATGGATTTGCTAGCTATGACGTCATAATATTCCATAAAAATTAGGCAATGATGCTATATATAAATAAAGTTTCGAAAGTTAGAAATGCAGAAGTCAAGTAATAAGCTCACACGTGAAAATAAAGCTTTTAATGAAATGCTCAAACTGTCTGTGGCAAACACTTCTCTGCCAGAATTATTTGGTTTCATTGGGTGAAAGCAGAATCCACAAGAAGTTATCTTCTTAATCCTTCTTTCTTCTATCTTAATCTACCCTAAGAAATGTTCTCCTCTGCTGATGCGTTGTCTGTCATCGTCGGATGAGCTCTTCTTCTTCGTCTTCTTCTTCTTCTTCTTTTTCTTTTTCTTTTTCTTCTTCTTTTTCTTCTTCTTCTTCTTCTTCTTCTTCTTCTTCTTCT
>NW_004797553.1:780849-782495 GCF_000002075.1 Aplysia californica
ATGGTGGGTGTGGGTTGTGGGTGTGGGTATTGGTGAAGTGGGGTGGAGGAAGAAGGATGTGTGGGGTGGGGATGGGGGATGGGAGGTGTAAGGCAAAAACCGTTAGCGTATTTTTGAAGAGGAGAAACGCTCAAATCATTGCCTTGCTATGGATGCTGTGTTGTTGTTGTTGTTGTGGTGGTGGCGGTGGTGGTGATGGTGGTGGTACTGGTGCTGCTGCTGCAGCTGTTGTTGCTTTCTTTTCTTTTGTGGTAAAAAGTAAAAAGTTGTTCCAGACATATTTTGTGGTATCATCCCGATTTTCTTCAACGCCAAGCTGTTTAACCAGAAACCGAAAATTTTCAGAACAGAAAAACAGCTGTTTTGTTCTTCCAAAAATTGCACTTACAACATGTACGTTTTCTTTTTTCCCCTAGGTTAGATCTAATAATAACACTTTTGACCAAATATTTCTGGAGCATATAATATATGTTGCTGATGTCAAAGATTACGTAACTGCAGTTTTTATAAAACAACAAAAAGTCAACATGTTGTTCTTAGTACCGGTACATCAAATAGCTGCCTGACAGTCTTGATTGTTCCCCTAAGTAGTAAATGACCGTTATTGTGTCTATGTGCTTCTTTTTTTTTTTACTCAAACAAACACAATTGAGAAGAGACGTGCATTCGGAAGTGGTTGGTCTGCTCCCCCGTGTGGTTTGCTTCATTTCTTTTATTCTTCCTTTTTCTTTTCTTTTTTTTCTTGCCTCTTCTGTCCCCTTCTTCTTGAACATTTGGAGTTTGGAGCCAGAGAGCCAAATGAAATTCTCCGGGCCAGGCGCGATCCAAAGGAGCCAAATTTTTGGGATTTGGCTCCAAACTGACAACCCTGACTGTGACTATGAAATCGGACACAAACAGTGATGAACATGATGCTGTGGAGCATCAGCCCCGGTATCCTCAGCCCTGATCTCTCTAGGGCCATTCCTGTAAAACGAGGGAGTGAGAATAGCAAGACATTGGTTTAAATTGAGAATAACCACTTCCTTCTATCAAACGTCCTTCGTCCGTATCTCTCCTCCATAACAATTTTTTTAATTTTAAATTTTGGTATGTTACTATCCAATCTCTAGTTACATCTCTAATTTTCGCCCCTTATAACAGTTGTATGACCTTATTGTGTTGCACATGCCGTAAAACTCTTACTAAAAGTAAAAACGAAAAGCTTACAGACCTGCATTCCTCTCATCAAAGCAAGCAAAGGCGTTCCGAATGACCTCCTCGGGGTCAGTTCCGTTGAGCTTCTCGCCGAAAAGAGTTAGGAACATGGTGAAGTTGATTGGTCCGGGCGCCATGTTGATCATGACATCAAGGTCAGGGTCGGTGGGGTTTTTCCCAAGTGACGTAAACATCTCGAAGAGATCTTCCTTGTCGATGTAGCCGTCTCTGTTCTGGTCGATCATGTTGAAGGCTTCCTACAAGGCAAAAAATATAACGGCAGATGTTATAATTGTATTGATCAAATTTTATCCATAT
Organism: Aplysia californica; assembly: GCF_000002075.1. Taxonomy (NCBI): domain Eukaryota; kingdom Metazoa; phylum Mollusca; class Gastropoda; order Aplysiida; family Aplysiidae; genus Aplysia; species Aplysia californica. The sequence continues at coordinate 782,365 of NW_004797553.1, forward strand.
AATATATATAATGTATAATTTTCAAATGTTCACATTTCGTAGCTAATTTTGTCGTTTGTATCCTGTTCTGTTCTAGTCTGTGTGTCTGTCTGTCTGTGTGTCTGTCTGTCTGTGTGTCTGTCTGTCTGTCT
>NW_004797553.1:783049-783977 GCF_000002075.1 Aplysia californica
GAGGAGGAGGAGGAGGAGGAGGAGGAGGAGGGGTTATAAAATACCTTGAATTCTTGTATCTGTCCTTGATTGAACATGGCGAACACATTGGATGTGTAGCGTTGCGTGCGTGTACGCTGCTTTTTCTTGGTCCGTGTGCTCGACATGGTTCTGCAAGCAAAGAGGCACAAGTGATGTATAGAACATCACTGTTTTTTAAGGTTCCGGAAAATGATTGGTTTAAGTTATCTTTAGCGTCGTTTCGAGAATAATGAAGAAAATAAATAAATGAATAAATGAACAAATGAAAATGAATAAATAAACAAATTTATAGATAAAAACATTTTTTTTATAAAGCTGCACTTAAACAACAGAGTTTGGTTACTTGTAAAAGCTACAGCGTTGATTCAAAGCCGTACAGACAATTCATTCATTCAAATGTTATGCTGTTATGTGTTCTCTATTTGCTGATGTGTTTTGCCATTCACAGAACTCTGTTTTTAACTAAATGTAATTTGGACCAGTGGAAATAAAATAGAAACAACAGAAATGTGGTTTCTTAGGAGACTGCTAAGAGTATTGTGGAAGGAAAAGAAATCAAATGAGGTAGTGCTTGATGAAGCCCACGTGAGACGCTCAATGTTAAAAACAATCAGGAAACGACAAATGCAGTTTTTGGGACACCTGAATAGACATAAGGGTCTTGAACATATAGCTCTCACAGGCAAAATTGAGAGCAAGCGAGGCAGGGGTAGGCCCAGAACAGCATATTTAGGGAACCTAAACAAATGGGTAACAGGGAAAGATCAGGGAAACGTAGCTTTTTTTTAGAGCATCCGAGCAAAGGAGTGAATGGAAAACCATGATCGCCGATATCTGTCACAGATCTGGCACTGGATGATGATGATGATGATGATGATGATGATGATGATGATGATGATGATGATGA
>NW_004797553.1:784915-789763 GCF_000002075.1 Aplysia californica
AACGTCTTTTTACATTTAATTTATGAGGTTTACGTCTATGGGTGAATTTGACTGCGACAATGTTTCAAAATTAGGAGGGAAGCAGTGATTTTTGGTTTCATGTTATTGATGGATTTATGATCATTTGAACTGTTACCAAAATTAACAGAACTGAAGGTTGGATTATTTCACAATAATTTTCACAGTGCAACGTGTCATACAAACGTTTGATTTGAACAACGTATTATAATATGCACTTGGAGTGATTTTCAGCTGCAGTGCTTACAACAAGACGTTTTTGTGTCATTTGTGTGTGTGTGCAGAAGACGACGAGTATACTGTCTTTGATTTTTCATTCCTTCTTCAATATTGGCAAAGAAGGCACAGTGCTGGGTAGCCTACACAAGAATGTTCTTTTCTTTTCTTGTTTCACTTTTGAGGGTTTTTTTCTCTAATGACAAACTCAAAGGGTGACAAAGTTAGACTCTTATGTTCTGAAATTCCACGAGAAGTAATCGTTTTGTTTCTTCTTTCAGCCCCAACGATGGTCAGATTGTCTTTCACTTAACCTTCTGCAAGTCAAAGGTCAGTAAAAAAAAATATCACAAGTGAGATCTACTTTAGTTTTAGATCACTAACGGCACCTGCAGCACAATAAGGTCAGAAGTAGTGGAATTCCTGGCGATTCTGCTGTATGTCAAGAGTTTTTCATAACATAATATTAGGCCTTTAACCTTTGAAACTCTCGGATTGTCCGCTTTATCAGTTGTTGACATGCAAATTATGTAAAATAACATTGTTCATTGACCTCCTATTACACTGGCAATAGTCTCATTGGAATATACACCAAAAATGCCATATGTAAGCCAAGTTTCAAATTGATTGATTGAGAAATAAAGAAGTTACAAAAAAAAAAGACATGAATGCAATATTTCCGATTTTGAGGTCCGTTTCTCTAAAATATTTTTCTCTATTATTATAACACTACTAACTGAATCCCGACAATCAAACTTACATAACTTTTTATTTATTGGTGGATTTTGATCATTCAAATTGTGCTGTTCTTATCATTACAATCTCTATAACCATGTGCTGTTTATTTGCTCCCATGGCAGTTTACAAATTTCAGTTTGGCATTGCTACATTTTCTAGCATTCGAATGGCTCTGCCACGCTTCGAATAGCTATGAACAGCGAATAAAAATCGGGAATGTTGAATAGCAGAGTCGAAGAAGCTTCTCAACCTTGGAGTAACTATTAATAGTAATTAATATATAGTTACTCCAAGTTCTCAACCATACAAGAAACAGAAGCGAAACAAACCATACTATCATTATAATGCGAAACATTTTGAACCATCACCCGAATACATCCCCCCCCCCCCTTTCTCATTCCTTTCACAGTCTGACCCTTTCAGAGACAAAAACAGGTCAACGGTTTGTGTCGTCTTACAACACTTTCACCAACAATCGAAAAGCAAAATTTGTATCTCTATCTGTTCCCTACTCCAACTCGTCTTGGCCCAGTAGTTTAGGTACTAATACTGACAAAGGCAACACCATAGTATGAGACTTCGTGCAAACTTTCGGAACCTTCGGTGACACTATAAAGATGACTCCACTAGAGAGCGCGACAGAGGGTGCCCACCTCGTGACTCGAAATAGCTGATGAATGTAGGACTAACATGATGTAAACAATTAACTACTAACCAGTTGTGGTAGCCATCTCCGGGTTTGGGCTATGGCAACACTTACATGTGTAACTTACCCAAAAAACGTTATGAGAGTGAAGACACATAATATGTATTTACTTATTTATTACTGTATAGGAATTTATAATAGAACATTTTCCTGTGTGTTTACTCTAAGACTAACAGTTGATTTCAAAACCCAAAATGCAGCACAGTTTGTTGTTACGCATGTATTACTAAACACAAAAGCGCCAGATGATAGAATTGGGCTGGGCAACAAAAAAAATAATTAAAAAATCGAAAAGTAAGACCTTTACCAATGGAAAAAACCCGGAAGTTCCAATTGACAATAAGACAACTAACTGAACTGTGACTCAGAAGACCAGTTCTTGCCAACATGGGCTTGCGTTAACTATTTAATACAGTAATTCGGGTGGGTGTTGGGATTACCCGGGTAGTGACAGATATCATTAACTTTAATGCCGCTCTTAGAAGTACATACGGGTACATGGGGGTGGGTAGAAAGAAAAATTTAACCTCTTAAAGGTGGCAAAAGTGGGCGTGGGCTACCAAAAGGTAGGCGAGCATTGCGCTAGAGACTGGAGGGTGAGGTTTTGTTGGTGAGTTCTGGGCAATGGAAATAAGAGAAGCCCGAGTAAATTAGAAAAAATGTATATATTATGTCGTATTATTTATTATACTTCACTCATTTTCACTGTCCACAGCCCATCAGCGAAACCATAGGCCGATTGTTGTGTCTTTATAGTTCAGTACTAGGCTAAGGACGCACGTTAACCGTTAAGTTTTATAGGACAAGATTGGGTCGACTGCAGTAACCCTTCTGCTGAATGAAACATAAAACCGCTCACGTTTCAAAGTAACCTGAATATAAACGTTCAGCTCTTACTTGCCGTGTGTTGTTCTTTGTTGGTCGAAGTAAAGGTCCAGGTGTTGGGAATCTCTTCCTTCTCAGGGCGTAAAATGGCTACCGGTTACTGTTAGTCCTTGCGCTCAACTCTGGCACGGTAGGCTACGCCGTACACTTTGCGCCGTTGTCTTACTTTGCGCCGCTCACGGAGGATTCAAGTTCCTCTCTCTCTTTCTCTCCCTCTTTCTCCTTCTCTTTACCTTGCTGTATGAGCCTCATTCGAGCGAGGGGTGATTCAGTGACCCAGATTCCACTTTTCGTGCCGTGCACGCGCGCTGCTCACGCTGAGTTCCTCCTTCCCATGTCCCACACCTTTCGTTTTTGGCAGAACCGAACGCGTGCCATGTTGTAAGGGCTATTTATAGACCAGAACACGAGGGAAAGTTAATGAACAGTTACTGCAGGTTACAACCTAGACGTCTATAAAGAATAATACGGGGTGCCCATTGGGCGATCAGGTCGGGTCGGGTCGGTTTAATATCCAGATTCAGGGCGCAAAGCGGCTATCGTGGCATGAGCCGACCGCGCCCGACTCTTCGCCTCAAAAACAAAAGGTTTCCAGGCAACGAGTCGGCCGATGGACCCGACCCGACCTGACCCAATCCCATCCTCAATGGGCACCCGAATTACATTTTGGTAGCACTGTGAGTACGCCATAAATGCCGGACGCAGCAAACACATAATGAATTGGTCTCTTTTAAGGACTAGCGGGCTAACCCAGATATCGGGGGTTTCTAGAAATTTTGACCTACACTAAAAGTGGACATTGCCCTACCTATAGGAAAAGTTTGGTTTCATTGGTGTGTATATTTGTTTTGTTATAATGAAAACTCCCCTGTCTTTTAAAGAAACTGAACAAGGGTCCAAAAACTTACCCTTTCATTTTCTCAAAACAGAATTTTTCGGGATAGCCCACTTGTGCTTAAAAGCGACCAATTATGTCCGATCGGCAGCAGACAAAAAAATAATGTTGTGACTCTTGTTGAACCTTCATACACAAATCCCTACCTCAGAATTACAAAGTTCTATCTGCTCGGTACCTAGTTTTGAGAAATGGGATTTTTTAGATGTCAGAACATGCCAAGCTTTTTTAAATGCAACTTTTTGAATATCTTGATAACGACTCCGAATATTCTTATAGTTTTGATAGAGAAGATAGAGCATTTGGTTTCTTATGTCATGGTTTTAGTAATTCAAAACGGCCAAAAATGTCAGATAGAACTTTGTAATTCTGAGGTAGCGAAATCAGAAACAAGAAGTTGCCTCATATTCCATAGTAATGGCATGCACGTTGTTATTGCTTGCATTTTTCATTTTCAAGTAAAGAAAACAGAATTTAAAAATCTGACTACGCTGCTCGCATCTATAAGTAGGGCTGAAGGGTGTTGGGGGATTTCTGGAAATTTGGGGAAACGAAACGTGCCTACATAAAAAAAAATCAATGGCGACAAGGCTAGAGGGCGACCGAGAAAGACATGGATAGATAGACAGAGAGACGTCTCTTTCTTCCCGCGACACCCAAAAGGGCATACGCGGCGGATAAAAGTAAAAATAAAAGTAAAAAAGAAACTTCATCAACGCTTTGAAAAGTGACGTCTCTTATATTCGTGCTATTCAAAATAATATACCATGTGCGTAATTATGCTGTCGATTACGGATGAGTTGAAGTCGTCAACGGAGTGAAAAAACATCAACTCATCCGAAATTCAACTTAACTGTTTGGATCTGTGAAAAAGAAAGGGGTGCTGGGACCCGATAAAAAGAGCAACTTAATTAATTAACAGAAGATTAACTCAAGCCAGTTCAACATGAGCGATGTCGACTGTACTTCTAAACAGCGCGTCTTCAAGCCTTGCCGAATGACCAGAATGCGCGTCTCAAAAGAGTTAACCCAATCTGCGAGGTTCTAGAGAAATAGAACAAAGAGGAGTGGTGGTGGTTATGAGGGCCCTGGAGAGTACTAGATGGAGACTTTTTGTTTTGTTTGTTTGAGTTAAGAAAGCACATAAACACAATATTGGCCTATTAGTGCCGGAAAAAATAGAAAGAATGTTAGTGACAATGTCATTCTTTATTCGCCTCGCAAGGACAAATTTGTCTTGGCCGTTAACAAAGTCAGCAGACGTTACCAAAGTTAGGTGCACTCACGCATACGCACAACAAGACAGGGCATTAGTAAAAATACATCATATCTCACGTGCTGAAACAACCCGCTCAGTAAAACTTTCTCTCTCTCTCTCTCTCTCTCTCTC
>NW_004797553.1:789863-791713 GCF_000002075.1 Aplysia californica
CTAGCCATGTTGTCATCTTGTCCAGTATCTTTTCCCTCTGTCTGCCTCTGCCTCTCTTTCCATCAAACTTGCCTGTTGTTATAGGCAAAGTGGCCTGCATAGAACCTAATTTGATGCCATATATTAAACTTAAGTAAATTATGTCCATAAATTATTGTCAATTCTGAATTTGAAGTCAAATATCAAGGCCACCCAATGTGTTGTGCATCTGACGTCATAGCTGCAAGCCTACACACTACACACTACACAGTCACTGTACAGAGCACAGCATTGCAAGTTGCTCAAAAGACAGTTATTCTCTTCATTGAGATGTAGGGGCCTACAGATCCCACGAATGTCTGTGGGCGATTAAGTCCAGAGATTACAGCAACAAATTATTAAGAGAAGGTGTTCGAAGAAACTCGATCATATTACGAACAGTTGAATCAAGACGCAACTAAATATTTTGTGATATAAAAAACAGACCACTAAACAATCTCGTAACAACAGAGTGAGGGAATAAATTCCGTTTTTTAAAGCCAGTGTGAGACGTGACCAAATCACTTACTTCAACAAAAAAAGTCGCCTTTAATGAATTCTTATGTCTAATAAACTGGGATTTGTGACACGCAGGAATGTGCTTTGACTCTTAGACCTGCCCCATAGCTCAATCCTCGGGTCTGGCACTGAAGTGGTTAAATTGACCCATACATATTACGTTTTGCCCAAAGTGGAAATACAAAATGTTGAATGAGTTTTTTTTCTCGACTTGTTTGGCTGATGAACACAATACGAACTCAAGATGTGTTTTTATTGACAATTCAGTGAAGTCGTCTGGAACAAGTTTAGTCCACAATCGTGTTTCTCTTGTGGGAAAGATTTTTCTATGTGCCCTTATCTCTGCCCGTTATTTTGCCCCATTTTGGTGTCCCTGTCAAACTGGTCAGCTATCGTGTTGAAAGTACCGTAAAACACTTATTAAAACTAAAACAGATCAGCCTTCGCACCTGATAACAATTATTTGTGGCTACCTTGAAGCGGAAAAAGGAAAACAAAAATATGCCCAGACATCGCATGGTCTTGAGAAATGTGCTCACCTAGGGGACAGTAGGTCAGGGCTGGGGGGGTTGTGTGAGTGGACGGACGACAGCGGGGAATAACGGCGATAGAATCACGGAATGGGAGGCTGAATGTGAGGGCGTTGTGAGGGTGTATGTGATGGCGTTGTGAGGGTGTATGTGAGGGCGTTGTGAGGGTGTATGTGAGGGTGTTGTGAGGGTGTATGTGATGGCGTTGTGAGGGTGTATGTGAGGGTGTATGTGAGGGTGTTGTGGGGGTGTATGTGAGGGTGTAGTGAGGGTGTATGTGATGGCGTTGTGAGGGTGTATGTGAGGGCGTTGGGGGGTGTATGTGAGGGCGTTGTGAGAGTGTATGTGAGGGCGTTGTGAGAGTGTATGTGAGGGCGTTGGGGGTGTATGTGAGGGCGTTGTGAGAGTGTATGTGAGGGCGTTCTAAGGGTGTATGTGAGGGTGTTGTGGGGGTGTATGTGAGGGCGTTGTGAGAGTGTATGTGAGGGCGTTCTGAGGGTGTATGTGAGGGCGTTGTGGGAGTTTATGTGAGGGCGTTGTGAGGGTGTATGTGAGGGCGTTGTGAGGGTGATGTGTTCGCCCGGAGAGATCACAAAGCCATTAACGTCAAGCTTGTCGAGTGCAACAAACACTTCCCCACTGACGTTTATCACTGTGTCCCGTCAATACAGCTAACTCAATATATCGATTCTATATAAAGAGCATACGTTCTCTCTCTCTCTCTCTCTCTCTCTCTCTCTCTCTCTCTCTCTCTCTCTCTCTCTCAAGTGGTATTGTTAGTGT
>NW_004797553.1:791902-793097 GCF_000002075.1 Aplysia californica
CACACACACACACACACACACACACACACACATACGCGCGCGCGCGCTCGCGCACACGCACACCTGCGCTCATACGAAGCGGGAGATGGCAGTTCATGGAGTATTCAGATCATTGTTCACAACAAAGCTGCCTATTTCATTACCGGTAAGAAAATATCTGCCACAAGTTCTGTATACATTAAGCATGATAGGAATAAGTGAGTAAAACACAAATGTGTTTCTAGAGGACAAACAGTTTACAAAATGTTACTCTCGATATCTGTGTTGTAACTTCCATGTTTCCAGCTTGACTTACACGCGGAGAACATATTTTCATTTTTTAGTAGGTCACTGCTATTTCTATATAATGTCTAGTAGGTTATATTTTACATTATATGTCTAGTAGGTTATATTCTACATTATATGTCTAGTATATTCTACATTATATGTCTAGTATAGTCTACATACTATGTCTAGTAGGTTATATTCTACATACTATGTCTAGTAGGTTATATTTTACATTATATGTCTAGTATATTCTACATTATATGTCTAGTAGGTTATATTCTACATTATAGGTCTAGTAGGTTATATTCTACATTATATGTCTAGTAGGTTATATTCTACATTATATGTCTAGTAGTTTATATTCTACATTATATGTCTAGTAGGTTATATTCTACATACTATGTCTAGTATATTCTACATTATATGTCTAGTATATTCTACATTATATGTCTAGTAGGTTATATTCTACATTATATGTCTAATATATTCTACATTATATGTCTAGTAGGTTATATTCTACATTATATGTCTAGTAGGTTATATTCTACATTATATGTCTAGTAGGTTATATTCTACATTATATGTCTAATATATTCTACATTATATGTCTAGTAGGTTATATTCTACATTATATGTCTAGTATATTCTACATCATATGTCTAGTATATTCTACATTATATGTCTAGTAGGTTATATTTTACATAACAATATATAGTAGGAAACTTCTGTACTTTGGTACATGGAGGAAACTACTGTACTTTGGTACATGGGAGGAAACTACTGTACTTTGGTACATGGAGGAAACTTCTGTACTTTGGTACATGGAGGAAACTACTGTACTTTGGTACATGGGAGGAAACTACTGTACTTTGGTACATGGTAGGAAACTACTGTACTTTGGTACATGGGAGGAAACTACTGTACTTTG
>NW_004797553.1:793197-794378 GCF_000002075.1 Aplysia californica
TGCACTTCACAATCTATACTATTACCCCAGCAGACCTGAGAGCATTCTGAAACAACCTCAACTTCCTGGGAAGCATACAGTGCAAACAGCCATTCATAGGCGCTAAAACGCTAACATATTGACAAGATCTGTCACTGTCTATGGCCAGGTACCCATTTCCACTTGGGTGAAGTGAGGAATTTTCGTGTAAAGTGCCTTTCCCAAGGACACAAAGTCAGGCCAGCTGCTGGAACCCCCGACTCCGCAACATCACTATTACGAATCCGATAGCCTAACCACTAGGCCACCACCGACGCCAAAGAAGTACGATCTCCCAGTGGCGTTCTCTAACCACCCGCATACTAGAGAGTAACATCATGTAAAGAAAAGAAGGAGGAGCGACAAGGACGACAAAAGTTTGTTGAAAAGAAAGAAGAAGCAAACCACACCAGAGCACCTGCCAGCCGCCAGCCACCCACTCGCTAACGGAGCTGTCGTAGATTAGCACACAACACCAAGGCCGTACAAATAGCGGGTGCTCTGGTGTGGTTTGCTCCTCCTTTCCTATCACACATATATCGTCCTAATCTCTCCTCCTCCTTTTTTGTTCTTTGTTACTCTCTTGTAACATCTCTATTCTTCGGCACTTTAATGAACTTATTGTGTTGCAAGTGCCGTATAACTCTAACTAAAACTAAAAGTACAATTAGGGGGCTCTCGTGGTCCAAAAATATGACAGCGACGGAGAATACTGTTCTCAAAAATTTTCTCCGTTCACCCTCTTTCCTGCTCCCTTACCATGTTCTGTTGTCTGCTTTCGTCTCCATGTTCTGCTCCCTCTCCTTTGTCCCCTTCCCTGGGCTCCTGACTCTTTTTGCAGCCTTTCTATTGCTACTCCTTGGCTCCTTCTTACTCTTGTCCTTCAGGCACACTCCTGATCTTAGGGTAGGTAAGTTCTAACACCAAGCCTTCTCGGATAAGAGCGGAAACATCTTGGAGGTCCCTAGTGCAAGTTGCGTACGTTAAGGATCCCTTTGTGGTCCTAAAATTGATAAGAGTAGGCTCCGCCAGCTCTACGGGCAAAATTCAAAATTAATTCGAACCAAACTAATAATGATTAATGTGTCCCGCACTCTCATATATACATGTACAGCCTTTCGCACTTGCGAGTGCCGTAAAACACTTACCAACCACTCCCCCCC